>NW_010127944.1:0-9610 GCF_000699245.1 Pterocles gutturalis | reverse complement strand
AGGGAAATACTTTCCTGCCAGGCTGCCTGTAGAAGTAAGCTTGTGTGTGATAATTCCTTTACATTCACAGCCAATAGCTCATGGACCCAAGGGATGAAATGATATTTTGATCTTTGTTCTCTTTAACTCCTCTGCATACTAACACTGCATTCGAATGCCTAGAAGCATGCTCTTTCAGGGCAAAGTAGGGTAGTGCTGTGGAAACTTGTGCGAGGAGTCCCATGTGAAAGTGTTAAATGGTACTTTTGGTGGTTTTTTGTTGCTGTTGGTTTTTTTTACATGAGGCTTTAGAGTTTGTGAAAGGCAGTGAATCAATGTTTTTTGAAGGGGGTGACTCCATCAAGCTGCTTGGCATGTGCTGTCTGTCCAGCCTACCCCAGTTTCTTGCAGGAGGGATACCTTTCCAGGAATGAGAAAAGTCTCAAAGACATACACATCTTTGCCCCCTCTGCATAGATGATATAATGTGGAGTATGAAGTAAAGGCATCCCAGTTAGTGCTGTCTGCCTTTATCTTTACCTGCTCAAAAGGAGCTACTTAAGATCACCCAGCAAGTGTCAGCATTTTTTTTTTAAGTCACTGATAATGTAGACTTGATTGGTCTCAGTGATTGTACAACCCTGTGCTACATTTATACTTTTAACCTACCCCCTGTGAAGCTTTTTTTCACGCAGGACAGCATTCATTATAGTGACGTGCGTATCACTGCTCACATACTCCATCAAGATGCAAGTTCCCCATGGTGCAAACAAACATTTTTGGCGTCTCCCCATGTTCCAAAATTACTGTGAGGTGGCCAAGAGAAGGATCTGTGCCACAATAGGGTTACATTTATCCCCCAATATCAGAAATGAATAAAATTGCCTCTGCAATCAAGGTAGAGAAGTAGCTTTTTGCTAAAGGGCCACACTGACTACCTCAGGAGTCTTGTCTGTATTAATTTGGTGTGTGTGGATCCTCAGCTCCTAACTCAGATGCCTGATGTTAAATAGTAACTCTTTTGCGTGTAAATTGCATACAAAGTCCTTGTTAGAAACAGGTATTGCACCCAGGTCTCTGGAGCCCTAGTGCATTAGTATCTGGCTGCTCTTTTATAACTGACCTTAGACTGAAGTGAGTTGTCATCTGAATGAATAGCTGGAGTTCATTTTCCAGAGTGACTCTGTGCTACTCAATGTAACTCCTGTCCAATATTTTCAGTCTGTTAGACTGAAAATGCCCAAGGCTTCGTATATTGCTGTTCATGACTGACTGGCTGCTTGGGTCACTTGAATATTCAAAGTAGATGAAAAGTAACTCTGAGGTTGTACACAGTTTTCTCTTCACTGCTAGGTGGAGCTAGGGTACTCTAGGCTTCAGGCAATAAGTTATCTCAGGCCATATAATGAGCCAAATTCACCTTGAAGAGCACAGGCAGTGAAAACATAACAGCTGACTTAAATGAAGATGTAGCCCCTGTATCAGGTGTTGGTTTGACGCAGAACATGTTTGAGGTTGTTCTCATGCCTTCGGTTTAATTTTGTTTCCATTTTTTTCCCAGTCTCTCTCCATGGTTTTCCAGAGCAGAGATGAACTATAAAAAGCTACTAAACCTGAGGCCTTCCAGGCACTCAGCAAAAAAAGAGATTAACCAGATGGGGATTTGGAAAAGGTGGTGTGGTTAGGATGGGGGAGAAGAAGTAGGAGAAAGTGTTGGGATCTGAAAGCTGCTTGATGCATGAGCACTTTGCTGATACTGGAGTTTTATCCCATTGTTCGTTGTTTAAGTGTTCCTTGACTTAGTGTTTTATCTAAACATATGAATAAAATTAAGATATTTCTGTATGAGGGGCTTGGGATGGAGATTTATTCCTTAGCACATGAAGCACAAGTAGTACACTGGGTAGTTTTAGACCTGGAAGTTCAGCTTGCAGAACCGAGCCTCTTAAGAAGAAATAAGTGAAGTAAATTGTGACACTACCGAAGAGGTGCTCTGTGCAATGAGTGAATTTGCATGGGACACCTCACCTCTTAGATTCTTGTAGGAGATTTCCTTTGTTGCTGTGAAAATGAGTCCAAGCCTACATAAAATAATCATCTCAACTAACCTGTTGAACATTAAGCATGGCTGGCATGTGTAAGCGCTTCCTTGGAAACTCCTCAGTAAGGGTTCTTATGTGAACGCCAAAACTGTAATCCAGCTGACAGCAGGTGAGGATCTTAACCTGTACATCACACACACAAAAAAAGAGATTCAAGAAGACTATTAACATAAGACATTTTTTTAAGACAGTGTTTAGTTTTGAAAGGCAAATGGGGCTTCTCCATTGATTTAGATGACACCAGACTCTCGCTCTGAGGCTTTAGGTAGGTGGCTTGAAGCCTTTGCCAAGAGCGTCCTGTCCTGAAACACCATTCCCACTTCATTATGGAGTGGGCTTTGCAGCACTGTGATGCCATGGTGGAGACTGCTTCCTCTCACAGTCCCTTGGAAGCCAAGATTTTGAAGAAACCAGGCAGAAATCTCAATTTGGGTCAAATGACCTGTGTAATTTTAATATTTACAATAGATTGTAGAAACCCATATACTAATGACTTTATATTTCCTTGACTCAGAGACAGCCAAAGAGTATTTGTATTTGAAATATGGCATGAAATGTTCCCAATAGCTGTCCTAAATAAACACGAGAGTGTTTGCATTACCTTTTCACCTGTAGCAGATTAAAGTGCTCCTTAGCCATTGGCCGTGAGTGAAACTAAGATCAGTCTCTCTATAATTCTACAAGCCATTGTATAAATATGTTCTGACTATGTTTTTATACATTAATCACAGAAGATTATGAGGCACATGCCATATTGTGCATATTTCGTGCAAGTAAAATAGAACTGTCTGCAGTTCTCATTGCAAAATTATGGAATGGACTGAATCATAAAAAAAACATACGGGAAAATCTGCTATTTCAGGACAGCTGTTCAGTATTTTTGGACAGCTGACACTTTTTTTTTTTATAAAAATAAAGCATGAGGATTTTTTTTTTTTTTTTACTAGAAATAGTGAGCCAAATTCATTAAGGGGATAACTTCAATTCACAAAATAGATCATTTCCTTTCTTCCTATATCTTGCTGAGCAAACAACATTCCTTATTGCTATTCCCCAGACTTTTTTTTTTTTTTCAGTTTCCGCATCCAGGCCCAGCAATAATATCCCATTTTCAGTCATGAATGGCAAGGAAGAAGAAAACCGCTTGCTACAGTTGTAACACCATGTGCTGTGACTCTCTGTGCTCCCTTCAAGCCATCACTTCAGACACTTACCATGGAGGATGGACGATGGCCAGTGTACTGAAGAGAATCTTGCTGGTAATAAAGCAAGTTGTGCTCTGTCATACAATCTGTGGAGAAGATCAGTAGTGGAGATCATGAGTATAAATCATTGTGGTTCAGCTTAGAATCTAACCTCCAACAAGTGAATTAAAAAAAAATAATAATCTGTAGGAATGCATGCTCATTAAAACAGTTTCTTGAAGGAGTTAATTTTGTGCTTAGTTAGATATGGTCTTGAGGGAGTTATGTGCTCAGATCCACTTTGACAGTTTATGTTGCTGTTTTGGTGAAGATATTGGATGTGTTGACTTACCTATTTTCTTCACATCCTCTGACGTGTTTAATCAGTTCAGACAAGGCAGGGGCTCCCCCTTACTCTGTGCAAAAGAGAGAGGTGATGGAAAATCATATTCTTGAAGACAGGTATGCTTAGAAAGGGATTCTATCAGTCTGAGGAGGAACATCAGTTAGGATGGTGCAGAGATCTTGTCACCTTAGATCTATAAGAAAGTGGCATCACCCTTCTGCCATGTGATAGTATCTAATGCCACGGGGGAATAAACTCTTAACCGAGATGTGAGGCCCTGTGAGGATACAAGTCATACTGTGGGAAAGAAGGCAAGGAAAGAGAAGGATTATATCTGAAATGTAGGAGCGAAAGGCTTTAGAACAAAATCTCTGCCAGGAGAGCAAAGAGGTACGGCAATTTTACTCCACTGGCCAGTAGCTTGTTCTCCCTCTCTCCCTCTTTCTCTCTCTGTCACATGCCACCTGATCATTACCTTAACCGGCAAACAGTTATGCTACATTGCACTACCGTACTGTCAACAGGATCTGGGATATGAAGATTACCGCAGTGCTTTTATGAACTAAATCTTGGAAACTGCAGCATATCTCCATTAGTGGAATGTGCCTCACATGGCTTCTAACAAACAGCTTTCAGAATCAGATAATTAAGCAATATGGAAATGCATGTTTAAAGAGAAAAGGATATGCAAGGTTGTTTGCTCAGTTCCCAGTTCTGCAAGATAGTAAAGGTGTCTGAGTACCCCCTGCTCCCTTCAGGTTATGGGAAGTTGAGGGAACTCAGCACCTTTGAGCATCTGGCTTTAGCAGTCTGAATAGCACATTGCATGATTTCTTTGCAGTCGTTCATAACGTTACTGTGGGACTTGGACAGGGACACTTGTACAGAAGTTCTTGACAGCTTTTTTTTTTTTTTTTTTGGTCCTTAGAAAAGCACATTGAAAGTTCACAGGCCAATTCCTTGCTTTCAGGCTTCCACAATGCCAAAAGAGCTTCTCAAAGTAGTTGGAAGGTGACTCCTACCAAGTGTCTCTGATTATTGGTTTTGGCACTCAATTGTATCATGAAACCCTCTTGGAAAACTGATCCCTCTTTTGGTCTGTGCTCTTGCATCCCATGAAAGGCCTCCCTGTTCTTTGAGGGTTTTGGGTACAAAGCAAGATTATGGGTAAGGGCTGAGGGAGAAGTCTTGCTGTTTCTACTGATGGAGATCTAGAGGCCAGAAGGTTTGAGTGTTATTGTCATAATAGAAGGGAAAGCCTTGTAATTTCATGTGTTCCAGACAAGTAATACTCCTTTCGCACAATAAAGTTTCCTCTCTGTCAGTTAAGGAGTGGCAAATGTTGTGGACTACTGAAATCTAGGCACTGCAGGAAAAGGGTGAAAGCAATTTAAGAAGAAAGCAAGCTGTATCTGGTGTGTGTGATAAGGTTTGAGGAACAGAGGAGATACAATTGCAGAGGACTTTGACTTTGTAAATCCTACACAAGACAGGGATGAGGAGGAGAATGATAGAAGGACAAGAATGATGTAAGCAGTCACAGTGCACTCTTCAGGGCCTGGAAGAAAAATAGAAATAATCCTTGCTGCAAAGCAGCCTTTCCAGTAAGGAAGGTGGATGCAGGAGCCTCTCTTCCCCTGCTTGTTCTACCATTTATTGCTGCCTCCAGAGCAAAGCCACAGTATGGTGAAGTTGAATGTGGCTTTGCAGATGTCTTGGATTGACTTGCCATGTTCATGAGGCTGTATCAAGCTCAGATGCAAACTAGAGTTACAGGAGAAAAAAATTGCGTGAATGAAACTAAGGTCTGGTGAGAATAATGGGCTTGCCCAGAGGGGATTTTGTTAGGTTGGCGTTGGTCCTGGCCGTAACATTGTATGATACTGTAGTTTCCTTGCCTTTGTACTAAGGTCCTATTTCTGTGTGGCTCAACAGATGTTGTAGGCGTGTTGTAAATGTTTGAAAGATGTCCAAACACATCTGCAGGAGGTGTTCAAGATAAACTACAGTGATGGGCAATTCATCGCCCACCTATTGGAATGAATATACCATCTATCACGACACAGATGAATCACAATCTGAAGCTCTTATGAATTCTTTATATTAACCATGAACAAAAAGTAGTCTCTGATATTTGTTTTTTAAACTGTTAATTTAAAAATAACATTAACTACCTTTGCAAACTGTAATCACCTGTCAGACAGCCGTTTGGTTTGGTTAAAGTATTTTGCTGGAGCATAACAAGATGCTTTGGCTTAGAGGGATTTTATTAGAGGATGATGTCTTTCTGGCATGGGTTAGATCCAGCAGCAATTTAATGTCTGACATATTCCCATCAGAAGGGTAGGAGGAGTGGAAGGAGCCTGTTAATCCATCTAAACTGGTAATGCCTTTTTGGCCTTAAAATCTAATGATCTAATTCAGTGCTTTGTCCTTGTGGTCTGAGCACTTCAATGAAGACATTTTTCTCTTGAAAAACCATTTTGCCCACCTGGACGTCCTTGGGAAAGGTTTTAAAGCCCGGGGTTGCCACATCAGATGAGACCTGCCTATTGCATCATTGGCCTGTCCAAGGTGCTTTTTGTGACTGACTCTGACTTGTCCTGAGGGAGACATCCATCATGTTGCAAAGGATTCCCGGCTTCAGCATGTCAGACAGCGCCAGTTATAATTATAGCCACTCAGGCCCACACCAAAGGGGTTAAAAGGAGATGCTGTAAACTTGGACAACCTTGCTACTGTTTCTGAGGGCTGGATTTATTCTCTGGACTACTTCAGTCTCCCTCCAGAGAGTTCATTGTGTAAGTCAGTGTGACAGATTTATCCATGCTCACAGAGACGGTGGCTGTTTTCTCACTGGGCAGGTGGAAGGAGAAAGCAGCATAAAGACAGCTGCCAGCTGAGAGGTCACAGTTGAACTCATGCCATGGAACGGTCATAAATTATAAATCTTCCAAAGAGTTACAGCTTCTGCTCTTATTTCTGTCTTGTCCTAAGTTTCTCAGCTGCACTTCTATTTATTTTAGGCATGTCATTATCGTCTGGAAAGGTCACAGAGTGATTGCCAGGCAGTTTCACCCAAAGAGTACAGAGCACAGCCCCTGGCCACTGAGGTTTCACACCATGTAGCTGAATTCTCCCTGTTTTCCTCCCCACACTTGCACTGCCTATTGCTGACACATCCAGTTCTGTTTGGCATCAACCCATTTTACTTTCATGGCACTGATTGGGAGTGTTATCAAAGCCATCCTGAGCAGAGTAAAGCCAGTTACTCAGCGGTAATTGAAGGAAGTGCCGTAGGTGATGGGACAGGATATGCTCCTCGGGAGTCCATACCAACCCTTGAAGCTGTTTAAAAGTTTGTGCTTGAAATCAGTGGCATTAGACTCTGCACATGTTATCCTGCATGATGAAAAATGCTCCTGTGTGGTGCAGAGCTCTGAAATCTCATTGCTAGGAGTCGAAGGAAGCATGTAGGGGCTGGGTTTCAACTGGTATAGATCTGTGTAGCTCCTTTGAGGAACTGGCACTCAGCACTTTGCCTGATCATGCTCTTCAATCAGCAATTTTTTTTTCCTGTTAGCATCTGTGCATATCCTTCAGTATTTACCACCTTTGAATACTTGCACACTAAGTTTAGAATAGCAATTCTAAACTTCTACGAATAGCAGCTGCTCCATTGCTGCTCCAAGTACCGTCTATTCTTAGTGTAGCCAAATTCCCCACAAATTCTTTTAAGGCCTGACTCTCTCTTTGCTTAAGTGTGTGCCATTGACACCATCTCCCTCCAACACTAGTCCTTCTACTGCTCTGTTTTCTATTCCCATTTGTATGATATACATGCTGTAGGCCCAGTTTAATTACTACTTCTTCACTGGAGACGTAGCATGTGTACTCAGAGTGCAGGGCCAAGTCCTTTAGGATCTGTAGCTTTTACAGACTGAGGTCACTGATTTTGCAATTTAATGTGGATTCCCTATGTCTTTAGTAAGGCTTATGTTTTCTATAACTCTTTAAAAACTTTAGTTTAAAGGTAGGGATTGCACATTGGGATTTTACAATTCCTACAGCTGCAACAGAGGATTTGAAATACACAGTGGAGAAGCATGGTGGCCTCACAGCTTCTCGGGAATATTCCTTCTCAAGGCACCCTTCCTGTCACAGGCTAACTTTGCAAAAAAGCAGGTGGTGGAAAGGAAACGGGGCAAGCAAGAAAGAAGCAAAGAAGACTGGCCTTTTTATTGCTAGTAAAGTTTCCTTTACTGCCAAAAGGTCTTTGAAGCAAAAATACCAGCTTGCTGGGTGGCATCCACAACCTGAATTTAGCTTTAACCATATGGTAGCACAGTGTCAGATTTCGGCCAGCACATACGGCTTCCCGCCAAGTGCTTTCCAGGTTCTAAGCCTCTCTGCAGTATTTCTTCCCCTCTCCCTTAGATTTTGGGATACACCACTGTTGTTCCTGCCATTTTTTTTCCAGTTTTCTGACATTCCACTTTCTTGATCACCAGCACTGGCATGATCTTGATTTCCTTAAGCATTTCTCTTTATCCTCTGGGAAATTTATGTCTCTTTCTGGCATCTGTCCCCTCTTCTCTCTGCACACTCAGGCAAAGAATTAATTTCAGTTTTTTCTCCTCTCAAACAATGCCCTCGCTACTTGTGTCAATAAATTACCCTTGCCATTTTTAAGAGGCCCTCTGTCTCCTTCACTGCCCTCTCCTTCCATATGTACTTAAAAAATGTCTTATTTATCTTAACCCCTGCTGTGGTCTTACTCCATTCAATTCTCCATCTTTGCCTTTCTTATATTTTGCACCAACTTTGCCCTCTGATCTTTACATTCCACTGCTGGACCCTGTATTTTCTACAGAATTATGCTCATTTCTTAATTATAATTAATCCCATTGAATCATGTGTGCCACTGTAAGCACCTTTTTCAGTACTACTGTACTTATTTGAGATTAACAGTGTACATTTGTCTTTTTCTGTGTACCATTCTTCCTTTCTTTTGTCTTACTTGGTAAAACAGAAGTAAAGATCATCCATCTGTTCTTTGCTTAGAAGTTTTCAGACTTAGGTTTTCTGCTTAGTCATTAATTGTAAACCTCGTTACATTACAGATACCATTATTTAGCAGCCTTGCCACTCAGACCTGAGTCTGCAAGTCGTTTGAACAGTGCTTTAATGTACACAGGAAGGTGTGTGATAATAGATCATCTTCTTCTGTGTCTCAGATTCTGAGAAAATCTTTTCAAGGCTAGAAATGTCCCTTTTTTCTGTATACAGTACCTGGAAGAGTAGGACTCTGACCCCACAGGAAAGACTGAAGATATAACTGGAGTGCAAGGAGTTATCAGAGATACTGTACTATAGTCTTATCCTCCACATAAGACAGTCAACAGCTTTAAAATTGAGTGCATAGGATAATTCACCCTTATGATCTTATACTTTAAAAGGACAGGGTTATCCAAGGGAGCAGAGAAAGTGGAAAAAAACGAGCTGCCCAAGGTTGCTCAGATCTGGAAGTATAGTGTAAGTCTGTGGAGTACTGATTCAGAGACCCAGCCTTTTGACTGGGGCAGTACAGGTGCAGCTTCTGCAGCCAGCTTTCAAGTCTCTCCTCGATTAAGCTGGTCATTGCTCCCTGTGTGCTAAGCAAGCGTTACTGGCTATCTTTCGCAAGTGTACCTGGATGGTTTGTGATTGCATATACCCCGCATGTAGTGTTCCCCAAAGCTGATGTTACCTGCCTGTTGAGCCTTTACAGGAAGAGTACTGGGTTATCCCATGTGAAATCCTGGTGACACACCTTTGCAGATCTTGTTTTGATTTTGAGCACTGACCCAGAAGCTCTTGCTGCAGCAGGTGAACCTGTTCACATGCTAGCTTCTACGATTTCAATTGCATCTCATTCACAGACGGAGAAGGTTGCAGTAATAAAGTACAGGTATCTCTAAAGACTGAAATTTCATAGAATCATAGAATGACCCAGGTTG
>NW_010127943.1:57023-77475 GCF_000699245.1 Pterocles gutturalis | reverse complement strand
ATTATATTAGTTTTATTTGAATATGCATATGATTAAATTAATAATATGACATTTCATTGTGAATGCATGTTGTATATTTATTATATATGAACTACATATCATATTCTGTTCAGTCTTAGGATATCTTTAGTGAGGAATAGGTGGTAGCGACTTGAGGAGACTCAAGTTTCTGCAAAATGTCAGATTTCACTCTACAGGATACAAAGGTGTAAAAGAAAGCCAATCTCTAAAATATCATGCTTTGAAACTTTGAGCCTATTATTCAGGGAAAAAAAAATGTTGACAAGATGACAACATCCTGCATAAAAACAGCCAGCTTGATGTGGTGTGCAATAATCTATTAAAAGTCAGAATTCATGATGCAGCAATTGAACTCCAGTTGTGGTAACACGAATTGTCCTGAGCGAATAGCAGACTATATTAATATTTACTTAAAATTCATGGACTGTATGGTTGGTTAATAAGCTACAGTTCAGGCTGAGAGTATGTGGCTCTTAAATATAACTGGGATATGAATAATCCTGCTTATTACAGAAAAAGCAGCCTCCTCTGAGATTCGGAGCAGGCATGTCAATGGAGTGAAGGGAGTTGCATTATTAATCCTCCCATGTTCAAATGTATGTCAGCAACCAACAGAGGTCAGTACATATCCCACAGCATTATGCAAATGCACGCATTATCAAGACTTTTTACTACTTCTTCAATACTTAATACTAATCACTACGTTAACCACAATAAGCTACCAGTATATCTTAAGAATGTACAAAAAAAGTTGTAAAAATAGAAACCTCTCATTACTTTATATCTGGATTAAGGACTAACACCAGGAAGAAACAAGTGGCTCTTGAAAATAAAAAGTTAGCACTAAAGACATTATTTAACAGGAAGCTGTGTTTGATTAGCCAAACAAAAATGACTACCTGTGGAGTTATATAAAGGGTTCGAGATGAAAAAATACATTCAGAGGACTCTGATGAGATTCTGTCCCTTGTTTGCTTTCCTGACTACCCAAGGTTTTAAACTGCTGATATGCGCTGTTACAGTGAATCATATGATTGCCTCACATCCAGTCTTTTTTTTTTTTTTTTTAGTCTTATTTTTTTTTTATTTAGTCTTACTACACTTAGAAGTGCTCTGGCAGACTGGACCTTCCTGGGAATGACTGGTATTTGAAGTCTTTGAAAATAAAAGTAATTTTCACTTGAAGAATTGTAAAGGAATACAGTTTTTGAAAAACTCTGGACGTCACTGACAAGCAATTGTTTCTGTATTAAAAAAAAAAAACACAACAAAAAACAAAAATCAAAAAACAAAAACCAAACACGAATGTATTACTATGAAGACCTTCCTTTCTTCCCCTTAGGTGAATAGCGAACACTAGAGATCAAAAGTAATTAAATCAATTGTGTGTACAGAAGTGACTGAAAAGGTAAAAATCAATTACAAAATAATTTACAACAGCCTAAAGTTTTGGGCAGCTGACTTAGTTTTCACTCATGTTACATTAGGATGTGTTGCTTGTATTTAATCAGAATCTTCTCACCACCATCTCACAGAATTTCAGAATCACAAAAAGGTTGAGGTTGGAAGGGACCTCTGGAAGTCATCTGGTCCAATCCTTCTGCTCAAGCAGGGACATCTAAAGCTGGCAGCCAGGACTATGTCCAGATGGCTTTTTAATATCTCCAAGGATGGAGACTCCACAGCCTCCCTGGGCAACCTGTGCCAGTGTGTGGTCACCACCACCGTAAAAAACGTGTTTTCTGATGTTCACATAGAACCTCCTGTGTTTCAGTTTGTGCCCATTGTCTCTGGTCCAGTCACCTGGGCACCACTGTGTCCACTAACTTAAACCATAGATGTCAAGAGATTTACCATTTACAATCCTACCTGCAACACAAACATAAAAACTTTCTATGATGACACCATAGCTCTGTAGTAGAGCAAAGGCTGCTAAGGGGGGCTTGAGAAGAAATTGGAGAATACCTCAAACATGCATGCACACACATTAAGCACGATACACAAATAATATAAAAATGACAGAGAGGGGATAGAGGAAAACACTTTCATAAAATATATTTGGATACTTATTTCATACACTGCTACACTTGAAAAGGCAGACCCATAGCCTAATCTGACCTATCTAAGCAGACACAGCATCAGGCCTGAGGGAAAGGATTTGATCATTAGATTTGGCAATCAAAGGGCTAGAGAACCTGCCCTGTGAGGAAAGCCTGAGGGAGTTAAATCTTTTCTCCCTGGAGAAGAGAAGGCTCAATGGGACCTCCTCACAGTATTCCAGTACATAAAGGGCAGCTACAAAGAAGACAGAGTCCCTTGCTTCACAAGGAGCCACATGAAGAAGATATGGGGCAATGGGTACAAGCAGCAGCAGAAGAGGTTTTATTTCAAAATAAAAAGGCAATTTTTTTACAATAAGAACAATCATTCATGGGAGCAACCTCCCCAGGGACACGGTAGGTACATCACTGGAGGTTTTCAAGATGCGATTGGAAAGGGTGCTAGATACTCTCATCTAGGTTCTCTTTCCCATTAAAGGTTGGACCAGATGATCTTTCAAGGTCACATCTTAGGCTGATCTATGATTTTATGATAGCTCTGAGATATTACAGCTATGGCCTCATAATCATCCAACTGCAAACTTATTTTCCATCAGAAGTTTATCTGTGAAGGAAGATGTGATGAGTGGCAAAGAAGGCTCACCATTCTTCAATGTAGACATGAGCCCTGCTATCCCTGGACTGGCACAAGAACTCACATACTTTGTTTCATGTAAGATTTGAGATTCCTAAAAGTGTTTCCTTGTGTAGCTTCAGATGTTCTACATTCTTTTTTCAGTATATAAATGTAATTTTCAGGTAACTTCTGATCCTACACTTCTCTTGAAAAAGGATCATATTGAATAACCAGGCTGTCCTTAGTGACCACCGATGACAGAGCAACATATCTAAGCTAGTTTTAAATTAGCTAGCCAGAATACTGTAAGCAAAGTAGGCAACATGGAAATCAAAATGAGGAATTGAACCTGCCTGAGACACTAAACAATTTTCTTTTTTTTTTTATCCCACTCTCTGCCTGTGCAATCAGTACACAAGTTATTTACTCTAAATATGCCTACTTAATCTAATTTTATACTATAGTGTAGCCACAACAGTGGCTGTAGGACAGCAATGCATACTATAGCACTTGCAGATATAAGTAAATAGAATATCATACTTTAATGGTTTTACTCTATAACAGTTAACAACAGTTAGCATTAAAATAGCAACACCTTGTATACTTAAGAAAATAAATAACTCAGTCTTTCACCATAATAATAATAAACCAGAAAATGCAAGACCTGTCTAGCACCAGAATGGAAAGCACCTGAAACTAAGTGGAGATTTCATCTGAACTTAAAATTATATTTTCATAGCATTCCTAAAATAATTCAGTCATGCCTTTAAATCTGAAATGCAAACAATACAAATTACTCATTTCAACTTCACATATGAAATCAATTTCAGGTCTACTAATCAGTGGGATTTTGATAGAATTTCTGTAATTGATACAGCTCATGTGAGTTAAATCTTTACAACATGGCCATTAACGTCATTTTGGATCAATTTGTTTTAATCTTTACCTAAACCCATCAAAAAGAAACAGTACATACAATATTGGAAACTAATAAAACATTAAAAGAGTAGATTTCTTAAGGATGTTCTTTCACAGATTCTGTATTTCAGAGCCTTGAAAATAACACTGATTAAATACACAAACAAAAAATTATGAATACACCAACAAATTAATTTTAAAAGGGACTACATGGTCTACTGAAACAACAGGAATAATTTTTATTGTGTGGGGGGGATTGTCATGCAGTTAATAAATTCACAAAACAGATCCATTATTTATTAAAAAAGTTAGAAGACTGAGGAAATACATTATCTCAGAACACTATTTTCTAATAATGCTTCATTTGTTCCAACTGTTTTTTTTTTTAAAATCAAGCCCTTGCCAGTCTAGAAAGTGTGAGAAACACAGAGTCAAAGCAAACAGGAAGGTAACTTTAACCCACGATTATGTGCCTTAGCTAGCCACACTGTAACAGCAGATTTTTCTAAATGTTAATCTTATTGGGATTAAAGTCTAATACATGACCAACATATATTATTTGGAAATAAAACCAAGGACATTAACTAGTCTTGGCTTTACATTCTTTTGTTATGAAGACAAAAGGAAAAAAATTGGTGCTTTCAGACATTTTTCAGGAATTTTTAGCAGCTTAAGCAAAATTGATTTTTAGAGCATGTACTACAAAAAAAACCCCAAGCAAACAAAAAAAACCCAACAAAAACCCACAACCCAAAAAACCCCTAAAAAAAACCATCACCCACCAAACCAAAACAACAAAAAAAACCCCAAACCAAACTACACCAAAAAACAAGTAGGGCCACAGTAAAGGGGAAGCTATTCAGCACAAAAAGACTCTTACGGAGTCAGTTCTGGGTCTGTGAAGCTGCAGAGGCGAGGGAGAGTCCTAGCTGGAATAAACATCAGACTATCCCAGACCTCCTCTTCTCACAGTAAGGATGGGAATAACGTCTTTCTGCAACTCTAGCATGAGCAAATTGGGTAGTGCTGCCATGGTCTAGAATTGGTAACCAGTATTTTTATCATCCCAGGTAACTGCCGGTTTAGTTTACATCTCCAGATAGCCCTGCAGAGTTTGTCTACAGGATTTCTTTGTACCTGGATCTTGTATAGACACACAGTACCATAAGAAGACAAAAACCCCACCCTTTTTTCACTCTAAATATTTTTAAATTATTATTTTAAAGGAAGTGTAATCTTTTCCCACTCACTACTTAGCCTCAGGTGGAATGAGGAATGGATGGGAAATTAAATATAGATACGAATTCCAGCTCTGCTCAGAATATAACAAGGGTAGGCTCCCATCTTCTAGTCCTATAGGGACTGAAAAACCACTTTAAATTGTGGTTTAGCACTCTTTTGCATTCAACAACATTGTTTTTGTCTTTTACTTACTACTACTTCTGTAAATTGGCAACAAGAGGACTCCAAGACAGAGAAGTCTGTGCCCATCTCTCCTTTTACAGAATTGTGCCTGATACTGTACCATGAATACACTTTTCAAAGTTTCAGCAAGAGGTTTGAAGGCCATTTCTCCACAATCCTGATGCTGTAAAGGACTCTCATATTTTTCCTCAGTTTGTTTTCTTTAAATATTTCTCTGCACTGTTTGGATTTTTCAGCCAAAGTTGCACAAAAAGAAAACTAACAGAGCCAGGTTATCAGAACAAAACCCTGTAGATCAGTCCACAGTCACTGAGAATCTAGTTCTGTTAATATGTCATGGTAAATGCAGTTTGTCTCTGGAAAAGTTAAAATAAAGAGGATAATTTGTAACAGGATAATCTATCTAGACTGTGGGCATCTTCCCAGGATCCCAAGGCTCACTCCCGAAGTGCTTCATATAAGAAAACTCCAGACCATACTGAGTACTAGCCTTCCCTTCCCATCTCAGTCACCTACCATTTTTGGTGGGAACACAGAAGGAAATATAAGTACTCCTGTGCTTTATACATTTTGCTGCTGACACTGAATTCAGAAAAAGATGGCAAAGAACATCACAATAACCTTTGTCATCATACAGCCTTGTATTTTCTCTGACAATATAAGATAGTTATCGTAATGCTGTTCATGGTTCTAATATTTTGATTACATGTAATCACTTGCAAAGCTAAGGACTGTTACAGCGACCGCAGTAGCACTTAGATAGTATTTTTCATCTTCAAATGATGTGACAGGCATCAGCTAATTAATTCTCATAGCCCTTTAATTCTGATAAGAGGGCTACAGAGAGACAAATTCAGTCTTGACTGTAAACGAGCCCAATGGTCTCAGCTTTATCACTAGGGCTAGAGCAGGCTAGTTAACATGTTACTGTCCAATGTCAGAAAGATTATTTTTGCTTACATCAACAGTATGATTTTATATGGCACATCTGAAAAATGAGGGATAGTTAAGTCTTGCAAAGCAATGAACCCTTGGTTTTCAATCCAGTAAATCTCATAAGTAGTCTGATTTTTCAAGACTCCGAGTGATCCTACTGACTTCAGCTCAGAAGCTTAAGCTCAACTACAGATGTGTTACAGGTCTGGGAATGCAGCAAACACTTTCAGAATGAGGTTGACTGTGAATACACAGCTGAGAACGAAGACACAGATTGTCCTGGCATCTAATTCTAAACTTGTTCTTTTAGATTGTGCTCTCTCTTTTAGCCACCCAAAAAGACAGCTTGCCAGTTCAACACTTTCCCTTTCTCTCTCAATTTTAGCGTGCATAAAAGCAGCAGGCATATATTTGAGACGTGCACAGAACCATAGCCATATACTTTATTTTACACACTACACGCACCAGCAACTATTAAAACCTGACAGTGCTGAAAGGCTGTGACCATTATATATCTAGTAATGCACTCAGCACTGCAGTGCTGTCTGAGTGTTTGGCTGCTATATCCTCACTGGTTCCAGAAGAAACATAGAGGAATCCTGCTTCAAACCTGCTGTTTTTGTATGTGAACTGGAACAAAGAAGTAATATACAAGTGAAACTTTTCTTGAAATGCTTCTTAGAAAGCTCCTTTGAATAAGATGGGGAAAAATGTATAAATTAATACACAATGATCCTCAGACACAGATATATATAAGTAAACATTTTATCTGCAGTGAGTTGGAGATTTCCCTCAAATTTCACAGATCTTAGGAAAAGAAATTACTACATAGCTGTCCTTGTATCCAAAAAACTGTTCCTTCATCAGCAAGTATCACATCATCCTGTTCCTCTTTTCTATCATTTCTCCCCTTCAATGGCAACAGTTTCCTTAGGATGTTTAGAATCTCTGGTTTGAGCTACCCACCAGGCCCTGTGAGAAACCTGGGTGAAGGAAAAATACACTGATACCTTTTCAGCCACCATTAGCACTTTCTTTCAAGCTCATATAAAACAGGACATTACAAGGAAGACTTACCATCACTGTAAGACTGATACTTGTTTCATCTTAATCACCATACAAACGCACTATGTGCACTTTGCAGCCCTTCGCAGCTTTTCATTCCCCTTATCTTACATTTCATCGCTCTCTGCACTTCTTCCTTGAGTTCATCCCCCTTGTTTTAAAACAAAATTCCTTCTTGAAACGAATGTCTTTCCCGACTTATTTGCTTTTCTTCCAAATCAACGTATGATGGCTAAAGGTTTTCCCTTAGCTTAACTTGAGCTCATCATTCTGCCCAATTCCCATGCCTGTCTCTTTCTGCTGCATTATAGCTGTAGGAATACACATAAACTAGACTGGCAGCTATGTGTAAGGAATGACAGATCTGCTTAACTTCATTAAACCCGAGTTGAGTATACCCGCCTTGGCGTTTCTGGAAGGATAATGTAGTGATGGAGGACTATTTAACAAAAAAACTATCTGGGGTTCATTTCCTCAGCTGTTTACCACAGCCTTCGGTGAGAACCCCTAGCTGAACCCCCTTTACTAGATAGGTTCCAGGTGTTCAGTAGCCCTTCTGCTCATAGACTGCAGCTAGGAACTATAGGACACAAGTGCTGAACCCTATAGACTTTCCAAGAATCCAAGTACACCTCAGACCTCCATCCAGAGGATAATTTAATTTACAGTTTAACCTACTATTAAATGCGTAAAATGTGAACCAGAAAGCTGAAGCGAGTAAATTAAAAGCTATGTAGATTCATAATTTATATTAATTCTTCATAGATTTTATAAATTAGACTCTTGAGCAGAATTACAGTACAAGGAAGCTTTATAGAAAACTATAGAAAAATCCCCACATGAGGCAACACTAGAGGTGAGAAATCTGCTAGGGAGAAATCCTTGAATAAATAAATAAGATCTTTTTCTTTGGGTCTGATACATCTCTGTTACAGATTCAATTTCATAAGTTTCAGTGCAATTTTCAGTCCCTAATACATTGCAAGTCTAGTAAAGAAGTCTTCTATGCCTAAAATAACACCAGTTATTTTAAAATAATCAATGCATCAGACAGATAGAGCAACCACAGCATGTTGGGCCTTGAAGAAAGAGGTTACCTTAATGTTTTACAGCCCAAGGGGAGGACAGATGATACTTATATTACTCCTGAATATGAATAAGAACGCTAAAGGTTATAGGGTTATTCCATTAACTGGATCCATCACCGGACAGCATGAAAATTGTATTTTGTTTCCGGACAAGGTCTTGGGAGAATTGTAACAGGTCCATTGATGTTATTTTTGATTCTGCCTAAATTAAGTGAAGGCTTTAAATTTAAAATATTTTTATTTGGTCATAGATCAATATTCAATTGCATGTTCCAATTTATCCTGTCCTGTGTACTGTAAAAATTTTCTTGCTGTGATTTATGGGAATATTTAATTAGTAAATGCTATATAAGTAACTGTTTGTCTTACTGTAAGGGACTGAAAGATAAAATGGTCTGTTACAAAAGACTGCAACTGCCTGTTACAAAGGCCCCCATAAGAGTTAAATTAGATTGTCTACTGAAGGCCTTGTGAACAATTGGTTTGTCTCAAACATTGTGGTTGTAAAAGAGTGCAATTTTACCCCTAGTCCTAATCCTTGCTGTTAAGAAGAAGTGAGGAATGCACCGAAGGACTTATGGCCTTACTCCTTTGCTAAAAAAGTTGCCTCCCTTACAACCAAGTAGCAAACCTTGCTCCATTCCTTTGCTATCAAAGTCATCCCCCCCACCTCTGAGAAGCCAACAAGTAAAGTTCAAAGTTAATCTAATACAGGGTCTGCATGACCACCAACCCAACTGGCTGAAAGGGCTAACGTCGCCCTTCCCCCCCTTATACATGTGCAAAAAGATGGTTCTTCCCATGCAAATTAAGACGACACCTCTCTCTGCTTCCTATGCTAATCAAGGAGACACCTCCATCACTTCCTATGATAAGAAGCTAGGTGGAGACCTGAGAATTTTTGTCTATAAAAGGTGAAGAAACAATGGAAAGGTTGCATGTCTGCCACTGGAGGGCACCCCCTCAAGATGCTGACCATTGCTGGATCCAAGGAGATTGATACCTTTCTGAAAACTTTCCTCTCTCTCTTCTCTCCTTTTCCCTTTTCTCTCCAAGCATCTCTTGATCTCTCCCTGTCTCTAACTATTTTCCTGGCACCTAAGGGTAACAACATTGCAGTTTCTTTTTCCTTTTCATTATCAATAAGTAATTACGAGTTGTCCTTTTTAGTGATAAGTGATTGCAAGTTTATTAGGTAGTGGTTGTTAGTTGGTATATTGTTGCTGTTTTGGTACTGTAAGTAATTGTGCTATTGTTACACTGTTGTAAGTTTTAGTGTTCTCAGTAGGCAATGGTGGTGTCTTGAGTTTTCTTTGAAAATTCTACAATCCAGCTACATTTTACATGTTAGATCCAACATTTCCCTTTTCCCCAAAGATTATACTCATCCAAGTTATAAGCCAATATTCGACTGTTTGGTGTCATCTCTCATTAATTTGCCCCAAAGGGATCCACAGAACCTCCATGAACCCTGCTTGTCCCACCCAGAGTGGCTCATGAGCCAGGTCACGACACTTACAAATGTTTGTCTTATAAAAAACAGCTGCAAGTCATGTACAAGTAAAACTTTTTGATAAGACTTTGGATTGAAATTTTTGATTTCAAGATACATTAGTTTCAGAAGTTATCCTCTGAAAAATACGAAGTTGCTCACAGTCTGTGTCCTCCAGCATGTTCCATCCAAAACTAACTCAAGGTACGACTCTGACAGTTATATGACACCTGGAGAAGAACTAGGAAGACAGTGATGATTATAGCTGTGTTATGGTCTGGCTTGGTTTAAGTGTCAGTCTATGGCTCCTGGAGATTCCTCACTCCACCCACAGAAAGCTTGATTGCTCAACTGTCAGCTTAATTAACAAGAATAAGAAGACAATCTGTCCATGAAAATGTTCCAGTCAGGCTTTCTGGAGACCAAAGTGAAGGTGCAAATCTCCTTCCGCTCTAGCTGTTTGCTCACTTGTAGTGTACTGATGTTTTATTCTGAAGACAACTCTCCTATTCTCCCACAAAATCTCCTGTGTAAATCTAAACTTGCATACAGAAAAAGGGGGTCTGCAACCACTCTTCTCAGAAGGAGAGAAATTGGAAAGTTGTTCTGCAAGTCTGTGATGGAAAGTTTAGACACAAGGTAGTATACTGCTTCTAGATGATTAGCGCAGTACCTCTCATTATTGCAAATTACTGGTAGTGGAAAGCCTTACTCTTCTTCCTTCCCACAGCAGTAACTGTCCTCCATCCTTTCCAAACCCACCCTTCCAGTAGGAGCAACACTCCAAACTGCAACATCACTTGAAAAGCACGTTCCTTTAGGACATGGTTGGCTAGAGTAGGCAGCACAGCCACCACTGCTAAGGCAGTTCTATTGCCTCAGACAGAAAATTGTATATAAAAAAAAAAAAAAAATTAGAAAATGCACATTATAATCCATAAAAACAGGACTAAATAAAAAAATCTTATCACCTGCAACTAGAAATAATCTATTTTAACACATGGGTTGAAGAGGTACAGGAAATCTGTTAATTCTTTAAAGTATTTGAAAGATCCTCAATTCCAACAATAACCAGGCACCCAGAAGTTAAGTACCATGCACAGATTCACACCTATTATCCACGGAGAAGTAGAATTACACTCAGAGTATGATATGTAACACCTATATGCTTTGTGGGGTAGGCAAGCTCGTTCTGAAATTATCACAAAGAACTAACACAGAGGAGGCAGGATATGAAGCATTCATTCTTAGCAGCCTTATCTCCCCTGTTAGGAGAAAAAATGCATTGCTCACTTTGCAGATAAATGAGGTAAAATCCAAGTGAAGAGAAGGCAGCTTTGTGGTTGGTGAGTTAGCAATTTTTAATTATTTTTTTAATGTATGAAGCTGGCTGTTAATGCTATAGTCTGAACGTCAGATCTGCTGCAGTCTGTTTAATATGGGACTCTAATGCAACTCTCAGAAAAGATTCAGGAAGAAATATATAACATTTACAATAAATTTATGGATGATCTAAGATACCTACTGAGAATTTCCCGAAGGAAAGTAACCTTAAGATAGAGCAGTCATCTCTGCTTCCTCTGACCTTTTCTGTACCCCTAGACCAGAAGCACTTGGTGGAACAGCAAAAATTAGAAACTATTGTCTTCTTGGATAATATTAAATTCTTCAAATTATCATTTGGCTTCCAAGAATCAAGTCAATTCAGAAGATTAAAAAAGCCCCTAAATTATGCTTTCTTTGCTTTCTGATAGGTGGGACAAATACTGCTTTACCTGATTGTGCAGTTTTTAAACTGTTCACCACTTCATCAATTCAACTGTACATGTTAAAAACTGACTCTCTTTTGTATTTTCCCTTGGAAACCATTCCCCAGTCTACCCGTACACCTGCGCTACTTTTCACAATATCAATGCTCCAGACTCCATTTAGAAAATGTATGATGTCATATCCGTAAATATCATAATCTTTTGCTAATGAATATCAAATTCACAGTGTACCGGCATGCAAATTACACTAAATAAAAGTGATACTTTTTTTTTAAAGTTTTCCTGTATCCAATAAATCAGACATTCAATGGAGCAGAAGTAAATGTATTTTCTTCTGCAGGCCATACATTTAGTTTGGTGTCAGGACTAGACAAAATACATTTAAAGAGATTAAAAAAAGAAAAAGTACACAGTGAAACCTCACAATCAAAGATAATGGGTAAGTGTAAAAATAATCAAGGCTCAGAGATACAGTCTGTAAAATCCTGTAGAATTTTAGCTTAAATTTTATGACATTAATTGTGATTTAGAGGGGAAATTTATAAATTCTAAGTTACAGTTTAAGGGCAGCCATGCCAAGTCCTTTGGAGTATAGAGCTGAAACCTGTATTTTGTCATCCTTCTTCACCTTCAGCAACATCTGAAACAAATGCAGTTTTGTACACTGTCAACCATTTTTCTAAATTACGGTAAGACATACAAGTCTGGAAAATAACTTCATGTTACAGACAGGGTAAACATTGTACATCACTCAAGAGAATGTTTACCCCTGTGGGATTTTTTATTCTGGACTGCAGGAAAATTTCAGAGCTTTCTTGCGTATAGCTATACTTTAACAGATAGACACAGGAATTTAGAAGGCCTAAATATAGGTTTATTTTACATATAACAATGACAAAAATAGTGTACCATAGTATATCATATTTCAATCATCTTATTTTATAAACAGGTCACTAAGTGGTAGTACTTTATCTAAGATTACCTTCGCACAATACAGATAACATCAGATTAACTAAAAGTATGGTTGATAGCAGATCAGTAGCAACCTAATCTTCTCTTGTCAAAACATTATCGTAGCAGAAGGTGGCTGACTTCTGTAGGGTTCTAATGTCTTAGATTATATTTGTGTAAAATACTAGAGCACTTACATCACTATTATCTTTAGGCTTGAAACATGCTAAAAACCCTGAAAGTATGAAGAACTAATTTTGTTACGGCCAGACTACACCACAGCAGCACAAATAGGAGGCTACAAAAGGGACTATCCATTTCATTGCATTTCAGACACCTGAATTAGCTGGCTAAGTTAACCAGCTCATCTCCCAGTGAAGTTAAAGAGGTGTAAAAACCTTCAGTATTTATTGGAGAGAGTAATTCAGGGTACCTCTCTTTCTCTGTCCATTAGTTTTAGGAATCTACGAAGCTAGAACCAATTGGTTTCCTAAAACAGACTTTTAAATCTAGGCATTATACATACACATTATACTATTGATCCTCCTACAGCTAAAATATTGTATTAGTGGAAGAAATTATTTATAATCATAGGTCATCTGGAATGTTAAGCTAACAGAGAAATGTAATTACCTTCATTTCAAGATAAGACACTCCAAGCCAATGAGCTAACTCTCATATTAAGGGTGGACAAGTCAATGCCTTCTTTCAGAACAGTGTCTTCCTGGTTAGGCTCTTTTGTGAATATATCAACTTCTTTTAGGCAAACAAAAGTAGTAAGATTATTTTGAATAAAAAGAGTATTACTGGTTTATTTCCCATTTTTTTTCTCATGCAGTTTCCAGTACTAGAAGTCACCATTTTCAGCAGAAAGTTTAAAGTCATTGAAGCATTTCCATAACCTGTAAAGTACTTCACATTTTAATCTCAGTTGGCTTCATAAATTACATATTCCCTCATTAAATAATGAACATAGTGGAAGAGCAGTTATAACCAACGGGACAACTGACACTCTGATTTCTATAAGTTTTTTGTGATGCCTCACGCAGTTCTGCATGTTGCATGTCACAATATGTATGTGATCGTTAAAACATTCAGTGTGGTCAACAGTTAATTAAAGCTTCATATGGTACAAGTCATACTAACTTTAGAGGGCAGATAAATCCCCAATGCTCTGGTTGTCCTTTCTTTTCTAATTATACCAACCTTGTCTGCTTTTTATGAAAGTTATCAGGTTCCCCTAAATGAGTACCTGTATTTTTATGACATGCAAATAGAGCCAATATTGTGCTGATGGATCCACTGAGCTTTAGTTTGCTAAGGATGTTTACAAATGGTTTCATAAAACCTTTTTAAGAAGAGATTGTTCAGTGCCTGTGTAAACTCATTGTGAGCTGCTTAAGTTAAGAACTGTAACAATACAAACAACATTATGGTTTTATTAATCTCTGGCTAGGAATTGAATTTGTTTTAAGAATAGACTGCATTTTATAAAAATGTATTTGAAGTATATTTATCTGCTGAATGTACTGTTTTAGTAATCTCTGCTGTTAAGCTATCTCTTAATAAGTTAGCAGCACAATGTATACCCCATAAAGACAGGTCCTTTGGTTAATTACCATCATAATAATTCTTTCTCTATGCTTTTTTAATTTTAATGTTCTCTTGTTCCAAGCAACTGAGAAAAACATTTAAGCCTGCACTGGGTCCTTGACATCAGCTCCAAATATATTACGGGATTTAGAAGCATCCTATATCCATACCTAAAGTCAAGCAAGTGTTTCACTGTTAATAAGTAGAAGTTCCATAAACTTTGCTATACTTCTCAGGTATGGACTTCAGCTTTAAAAAAATTACAGTCGTGAAAGTGAGGTTAAAAATAAATTCACAGAAATCACTTTGGTTTCTTGTCATCAACTGTTCTTTTGGTTTCCCCTCATTTAGACATTTCTACTTATTTGAAAGGTTAGTTGTTGACCTGAATTTGGTCTTTGTCTACAAGATATTTTCTGACCAACAACATTAATCCAAAGTATGGGATAATTTAAAAACTAAAACAAAATATGTTGTCAGAAGGGACAGGGACATTACCAGAGCTACAGTGAACTTGTGAACTGTTTCCTCTATTAAGGATGTTCATGCACATGTCAGTTAAGATCAAAGGCAATAAACAGCTATAAAGAACGTCCCTTAAATGTACTAAATATCTGCCACCTGCTGTAGAGCAGTGCTTCTTTATTGACCTGAAAGAAAGAAAAAAAAAAAAGAAAAAGCAAAAACATGATTAGCACTGGATGTACAAGAGTGGAATGGACAAAGACTGTCCAAAAGCTTGGAGAATGCATTCCACTCTAACTGATCCTTTCTAGCTACTTCTGAAACAAAAGGACTTTGTTCAGCTTTTGTTTTACCTACCTGTCAATTTAGGAGCAAGATTATCTCCTACTGTGTTAAAAAGACTGAGTCCTTTACTGGCTGCATTCAAAAGGCTTCCTTAAAGAAACAATTTACCATAATATTGTGAACTGTGCAATTAGTTCACATTCTGACAAAAGAATTCCTAACTCAATGAATTTGTTCCAACAATTTTAAATTGCTGTACCCTTGATTGAAATTACACATACAACTACTAAATGTGCTCTAGGCTCTATGCAGTCAGCAGAAGTACTAGCAAAACCATTAACAACTACTACTTTAATGGTAATCTTACTGCTACAACTTCAACTTAACTTGCATTTATTTAACCAGGTCTTCAACCAATGTAAAAGACCTTAAACCCTCGGAAAATTAATCAAGTTATGGCCATCTCTAAACAAAACTAGAAGCTTGTTTGGTATTTTACCTATAATATTTTGCCTAATGAAAATGAGATCTTCAAAATGAGGGAATAATAAATAAGCTCACAAGACGGTGTTGCATAATTGATTTTACATTATTTCATTTGTTTATATACCTGGTTTAAATCTAATGAAGCCACAAACACACACATGCAATATCACTTATTTGATTTTGGGCTTGTCTTTGGTACACCAAGGCTAGTTTCTTTGGACCATCTCACAATACAGGGCATGTAGCAGAACCTCCTGGTTGGTAATTCAGGTAAAACAGTATCCTGCTCTGAATCTATCTCTAGAGAAGAAATTTTTCCTGCATCAACTCACAAACCTGTTGGGAGTTCTCTGAAATATATAGGTAATCCAGAAAATACCCTCTGCTTCAATTTCACCATGCCACTGAATAAATCCATGGTCCATCTGCATCTTCAATACTGTGTGCAGTTCTGGCCTTTCTACTCCTCAAGGGCTTGGACATGAGGAAAGAGATGGAGTGTCTTACCTACACAGAATGCCTGAATGAGTTAGATCTCTCCAGCCTGGAAAAGAAAAGGCTGAAAGCAAATTAAGCAACAAAGAGGAAGAGGTGGATAGGGTTCGATGAAGTACTTTCCTTCAAAACAAGAACTAGGGATAATAAGCTAAGCTAGGAGGAGCCAGGCTCAAAACAGATGGTTGCATTCTGGTACTTCTTGCCAAAGCATATTTGATTGCTTATGTTTCACAGGAGGTCCAGGGGAGACTTGAAAAGTTCATGGAAGACAAATCCACAGATGGTTGCTGAACAACTATATATAATGTTCATATCAAGAGTCCCTTACCTGAAAATAGCTGAAGGCTGGAAAGGCATAATATAATACAATAAAATCATAGAGTCATTAAGGTTGGAAAAGACCTATAAGATCACCAAGTCTTGCTTGATGCTAACCCAGCACTGCCAAGTCCACCACTAAACAATGTTCTTACACACCACCTCTACACATGTTTTAAATACCTCCAGGGACAGTGACTCTGCTGCTTCCCTGCACAGCCTGTTCTAATGCTTCATAACCCTTTCAGTGAAGAAAATTTTCCTAATACTTAGTCTAAACCTCCCTTGGTGCAACTTGAGGCCATTTCCTCTTGTGCTATCGCTTGTTACTTGGGAAAAGAGACCGACACCCACCTGGCTACAACCTCCTTTCAAGTAGTTGTAGAGAGCTACAAAGTCTCTCCTCAGCCTCCTTTTCTCTGGACTAAACTACCCCAGTTCCTTGGTTGATCCTAAGACTAGTGCTCTAGATTCTTCACCAGCTTCATTGCTCTTCTTTGGACACGCTCCAGCACCTCAATGTCTGTGTTGTAGTGAGGGGCCCAAAGCTGAACAGTATTCAAGGTGTGACCTCACCTGTACCAAGCACAAAGGGACAATCACTTCCATACTGCTTTCTAGGCCTTCACATTTGATCACTGTCTGAGACAGAATATTATGTTACATGAATACGAGATCTGACTCAGTATAACAATTTTCACACTTTACTTCAAGTGTGCATGAACCTAAACTAGCAATTCACTACTTTTCAACTATTCCAAATACCGCATTGGAAGAAGAAACATGAAAAAGTGCAATCTTTCATTGTATTTCATTAATTGTTCTTATTTTTTTTGGTGTGGGGTAATTTCAATCTACCAAAAAAAGCATTGCACTAACTGCTTCATTTTCATGTTCGACTTCAAATAGAATAAGTATATTAAATCTACAGTACATTTACTCCTCTTATAACTTTTATTTAATACAGCTCTGATTTCCTTTTGAATTCACAAATCATCATCTAAGAAAAAGATTCAGGCATTTCTTCTCCTCCATGTCTTTCGACATAATTCTACAGACACACAGTTGTGATAAATGTCAATAATATACATTTGCAATTGTTCCACCCTTTATGGGTTAGTTGTGGGATAGAATGATGCTCAGATATAGATCTATGCTGCATCTCTTTCCATGCGTTCTGTCCTATTCTGGAGTGAATTTAAAAAATTCCCACTGGTCTCCTTTTTCATTTATTCATTTAATCTTCTTAACATTTTTCGGGCCTGTTGCTAAGAGATAATCAAGAGAAGAAAAAACTACATATAGAAAAGTAAAAGTCCCTACTTTGGGAAAAAATCTTCCAGAGTGCCTAGCAATATTTCCAGCTGGCATGAGATGTAATGAATAGTATACAGCAACCCAGCTCTGTCCTTTACACCAGAGAGAGATTAGTTGCTCCACGCAGACTATAAACTACAACTGGCAACCTTATACAACAAGACAGGCAGCCGCAATCCACTGAAACTGACTCGGTGCCAAATGCCTCCAACCAGCCTCATGGCCAAGGGACCAAACCATAATTCTTCAGGTAAATACATTCCACTTAAATGAGTCCTTTCATTTCAGAGAAATAAGAAGGGGAGCAAATGAGAGCACAAGAGACAGAAACTGGAACACAGCAGCAGCACAGCAACAGCAGCCCACATCCAATGTAATTAGCAGTTGTTCTGGAAAATGCTAAGAATGTCAGACCAAGCACTTTGCATTTGGAATTAATACCCAAGGCTACAGCATGGCAGGGGTCCAGAAGAACAAAACAAGTAGTCTGAAGGGTGGAAAAGCACAGGCTATGTGAGTGCTGCCTTCTATCCATGCACTTGGTTAGAGTCTAGGAAGACTTCCCTAGAAAACTTTGTTCAGTCTTGCCTCCCAGAGACCAGTGAATGCATCTCAAACGGCAGCACAAATAGCAGCTACCAGCTGCTAGCCTCTTTCGAGGGTATTGCTCTCTACTTCAGAATTTTTTTGTAGGCACTGTGTACATATACAGCATGAGTAGCATCAAACAAATATAATTTACTGGCCAAACATTATCAAGTTCCATTTAGAAATCACAAAGGTAGACAGTTTCTCTTATCAGGAAGACATAGGTAGCAACATAAATCGTGTCACTTCACAAAATGACCAATTTTAATTGAAAAACATTTAGCTTGCCTCCCTCTCCCTATCTATTAATGTTACAATACAAATCTGTGTCTGAGCAAACCTGTTTCTGAGCACCTCTGGCCTTTGATTTCAGAAGGTGTTGAGAGTGTAATCTGTTTAATTCAGTCACAGTGAACTACAATGCTCCATTCCTTTAAAAGCCAGAGATTTGGTCAGGAGGATGGGTGTGAATTGTGTCTTGGACCAGGAGGAGCCTTGGAAGGAAGGGGATAATACTTCTTCCTGCAAGCAGCAAGGGCGCCTAGGTGCCAGAGAGGTTCTCTGGTGTGCAGGCAAGAGAGGGGCTCACGGGACGGTAAAAATGCTGCCTTAGGAGAGCACACAGTGGGGAAGAAAAGGGAATTTTCAAACGTCTAGGCCTCCGAAATGGGAGTTAGTCTCTTTCAAAAGATCGATAATATTCACTTGCACTAATCCAGTCTCAGAATGTGGACTAATAGCAAGCCTGGAGGACAAGAGACCTTCGCAGAGACAAGGGCGGCAGGAGAAATTTCTGTTTGCAAACCCTTTACCTGTCACGTTCTGAGCTCTCTACTTTAAAAAGTCCACCCTTCTAGTCTCTGTTCTAACAAAACCAGCATTAGGGATTCAAAACATATTCAGGGTTTAGGGGATGATAAATTCAAGACTGACTCGAGTCCCATTGAACAGGCATTGATATTTCAAAAAATGGCCCAGAGTCTCCTGATTTCAAACTGTCACTAAAAATGGAGTCAGGAAATCCTGTGAGCAGTGCTGTCCCTGTGAGACCCAGTTAGGGCTGAGACAGGCACTGCAATGAGGACATCATAAAGAGGAAGTTTTTGCAAAAGGTATTCCTGAGATACACTGGAGTTGCTTTGTTGAAAGAAAAGAGTACTGACTAGTTTAAGCCGCTTTTTTTTTTTTTTTTTTCTTTTGAAATCTGCAGGTAATACTTAGTGAATAAAAAATTGTAAAAAGTGTGGTTTTTTTAAGAGGAATAACAACCCATTAAACACACACATGCATGCACACACGAGCCTCCTCCCACCAGCTGATAACTTCTCACCTGCTAGACAACAATTTTTTCCATCACTGTACATTTTACCAGTTAGCACCATAAAAGATGCAAAAAGATAATGAAATTGTGGACAAGGAGGAATCTTCTGGAAAGAAGAGAGATTCCTCCTTGCCTGGAAGGAGTTTTTTAAAAATTACTTTGTCGCAATATTTCATGCCACATGCTTTCTGTGTTACACTTTCCCAACATGCCAGTCACAGAGTTCAGCACTGAGCATGACTGAAAAGGTAAGTAGAAACAGGATCTAAAATGTAAGTAGTAGGAACATTTGAAAACAGGGAATGGGTTTGTATGTTTGTTTTCCTTAAAAAGCAGAGGTGTATATTTTCTTCTTAAAGTTCTATTCCAAAATCACTAAGATATGGATTATTATTTTCTAAAATTTCCCTTATAAATTTATATCTCCTGTGATTACGAAAATAAGAGAACTAAAGATATTTAACCTTTTAGAAATCTGAGATTTGACTCTCTGAATATTTACTCAAACAGTAGGATTTTTAGGAAATTTACAGAGTGATAACACTACGGTGATAACATTATTTATTGTTACAAATACCAGAAAGAAATATAAGGTTAGAATATAGTGTGAGGAAGGATAGCTGAAGTATTTTTCCAAATACAGCTAACGCTACATCTTTATCATCGTTAACTAGTACATTAACTGTTATGAGTGGTACATTTTGTCCAACAATAGTGTCCAAATAAGTATTTATTACTAGGATTCTATGGTGCTAATTTGATTTGATATAAAATTAATTTATTGTGAATGTTGGAAGACATACTATTATGTCTAGTATTCTCACATCCATGGAGAACTTGCACTCCTATAAGCAACACTGAGAACCACAATTTCCATCCAGCCCAAAAACATACATATGTCACATTTGACTACAGTTTCCTGTGAAAAATATGTATGTGGAATTTTTCTCTATTACTGGAACTGGTGACTGAAAGGCTGACTCTGTAATCACTACCTTGATTGACTGTAAACAAAAGTGAGTAAAAAACCCAAGGAGAGTTATCACATCTTTAGTTCCCAAACAAGATATAACTAGGAGCTCATCAGCAATGAAGAGATATTAATTAATATTAATCTAAAATGCAAAAAGATATTTTAAAAGTCCTGGGTATACAGAAGCCAAGTAATCATTCACAAAATTATATAATAAAATGATGAAAAACACACATTGAATTAGTCTCTTTAAAAGTCCAAATATTA
>NW_010127943.1:0-56994 GCF_000699245.1 Pterocles gutturalis | reverse complement strand
CAGCAATAAGAAAAACCTGCAAGAAAAAAGCCAAATTATTTCTAGCAGATAGAAGACCAGAAGTACATTTTTACCGAAACTGAATCAACACACCCCAGTTCAACATCTCCTGTTCTGCTGAGAGTTCCCTTACTATTCAAAAACTGATGTGAAGAAATAGAAGTTTTCTTTCAGTACCTGTTCTACTACACAAGTAACACTGTTTAATTACCTAGATTATAAACTGCTATTCTGTCTTGAACAATTAATTTATTGCTTGTAGTAAAGTATGGAATATCAGATGTTTACATAAGGTCAAGAAAGTTTGTCCCTAAATTTTCCAAGTTTAGGATGAAAAGTGATTTTAAAAATGAAAAAATGAATTAATTGTTAAATAACCAACATAAAGAAAAGCCACAGTGCTATTTGTACACTCACTTTTTTTTTTAATCATTGTTTCTAATTAAGCATTGAAACTTCCAGATAGCATATTCAACTTATGAAAACAATGTCTATTTTGCAGTATTTTCTTACACATAGTAGTTGTTCCAAGAAAACTGTTCATTTTTTATGAAGTGTATACTACTCAAACTATTGTATTTAGTAAAATTACTTGCCTACTGTTACTTTGGCCAAGAGGGCACACACAGTTAAAAACATACCTATACCACAGGCTAAACTACCAAAGATGTGAAGATCCAGCAGACTCATGAGCTTTCTGAGGATTTTTGAAGCTAAATACTAGATAAATTTTAGAAAAGAGGAGAAAGTTAAACATTAGCAGCAATATATGACAGAGGCTTGCTATTTCCCATTCCTCCAAAGGAAGTAATGAATAAATTATCATTAAATGGCTATAAAGCCATCTACCAAGCAAGCAAACACATGCATGTTCTTAAACCCAGCGAGGAGTGACCACAGTAATCAAACTGAATGCAGGCAAAGCGTTGTGCAAATTGGACCCAAAAGGTGTATCAGGGAAAATATGATCTACTATCTATATTTAGTAGGGAAAATTAAATAACATGGAGGTTGCCTAGAGTAGCTGATACGAACTGCCTTTGCTCTTACCCTTCCATCTAGTTACTTATGATTCACATTGTCTAAAAGGAGAAACAGAATCACAATGCTGATAAATAAATGCGGTATTTCGGTGCCATCAAGGCTAGGACACAGATAGAAAGATTTTGTGCACCAAGACCCCAAACATAAACTTTTCCTCATGACACCATTCAAGAGGAAGTATGACACTCATGACACCTCATGACAAGTAATACCATTAAGAGGGGAAGTTCCCTGCATACCTTTTTATGGGACTAAGTTCCTGATTATAAAACAAGTAATTATGAAAGGATCTACTCTGTGTTCTCAAGCAAGCAAATCGACCAGCACTGGAAACTCAATTATATCGTGTATTAATATTTCATAAATTAAATTTCATAAGATATACTTGGGTGAACAGAGTAACTAAATTAAAATTTGATTTATAATTAAAAACTTATCAATCATTTCAAGAACATTAGCACAGCCCACATTATATATTTGCTAATCTAGTCTCTCCAGAAATTGTAGCGCAACTTGTCAGGCAGTATTAGTCATCAGTTCTGTGCAGTAGACAACGTTTGTGGCAATGCAGAGAGCATTTAGAATGGATTGGCAATGGCATAATGATTTACTACATTAATGATATGTGTACTACGCTAGAAAACTACAAACATATATATGGAGAAGCATTAAATTTCAAAATTACAGAAATTTCAAATTTTAAATAGGTCTGTATTCTAGTAAGCTGAGCATTATCATCAAGGAGAGAGGCAGGGCAAATATGGGAAGAAAGACAGAGATATCCAGAGAAAAAGAGAAACATTTTATAATAGCGGCTGTATGATTACTTATCCAGTAGGTCAGAATGGGACTGACTGACAGCACCATGAGGTCATTAGGAGTCTTTCCACAGAGTTAAAAAGTGGAAAAGAAGGGTGATTTGGGAACGTGAATCATTATTTCCCTTGTAATTATAAAGTCGGCAATACCTATATATTAGGCTGATATATTTACAGATTCCTTATTTGGTATGGTTATGCTGTTAAAGGTCAGATGATAGCGCAGATCTCATGAACAGATTATTCATACTACAGAGAATTATTATTTTCTTTTTCTGTCAATACTGCTTTAGGACTTAGTCATTTATACATGGAGTATGGTATGTTTGATTAACCAAAACTTTCAGTAAATTTTGAGATAAGTTGAAGAGTTAACCAAAGTGACTTATTGGATCAAAGTTCACAACGGCTTGTCCATATAATTTCATACAGATAAATATACTCAACTTTATAATGAAATATTAGACTACACTGTTAGATTAAGCACTTCTTCACCAACAAGACTCCTAAACAGAAAACACTTCTGTAAGATGCAGTTCATTACATTCTGCTTCTGGTAGAAGGATTAGCAGTATTAAATATTAACACCTAACTTAATTAAAACTCTGCCTTTTTCACAAAAAAAAAAAAAAAGAGTATTTTGATTAGCATTAACAAACACAAATATTTTGCAAAATGTTCCTAAACTTATGAATCTAACAGGCTGCTTAGGGACTAAAAAAAGTAATGAACGCCAAAGTCCTAAGCCTTTTTTCCTGTTTGTTTATTGCTTCAAGCTCACTGAGAGAAATAAATTAAATATATTCTCCATTCAAAAATATTTACATCAGCAACACCTTAACCCAGAATTCTGCTTACTAGTCCTGTGAAAACTTCAGAGGTGCCTGTTGAACAGTTCTACTCAGCAGTTCCTACCTAGCTCCTTGCACGGGATGTCTCTTAGCAACTACTCTGTTGCTCATGCATAATCATTTTGTGGTTTTTTTGTGACATAATTAGAAAGCTGTGGGCTGTAGCAGCAGCAGCAGATGACACCAGGCCTTCAAGCACATGACATAAAGGTGCAAGTCCCATATGCTCATTTATATAAAGGCACTGAAATCTGCTAAAGAAAATTATTTTCTGGTATTGCAGCTAGGGGTGGAAAAAAAACAGTCACTGATTTTCAGAGCCTGCATTACCTTTGTAATGCAGGTCCTTAAGTTGCTATATTGTGGATGAAGTGCAGGACAGTAGAAACATGAAAGAGCTGTTGGGTAGATACAGATGTCTCTGTCCTTGTACAATGTGCTCCTCCTCACATCAACGATTTATGGCATTTCACCCGTGCCACTGTTTTTAAGCTGGGACAATAGTACTATTTCTCCATATATTACAATATAGCATGAGACCATAGTTCAAGATATCCTTCTTGAATAAAAATGTGAATGTTTTTGCTTGACTTCCATTGAGTGTAAGGTGTTTCACTGTCTTGGTGCTTTTGAGAATCACACACACACTATCTAGTTCTATCAACAGATATTTCTCTGTCCATTCCTCCTCTTCTCATAGCATTTAAATGCCTTGTAATCTGGAGGGAATGAATGTTCTCAGTATCTTTGTGAGGCAAGAAATAAAATTCCCCTTTCGCACATAGGATATAGAATAATTCAGAGTTTCTGGCGGGTTGGAGAGTTGAACCAATTTTTTTTTTAATCTCCGACTAAGTTTTGTCTTTGGTTAAACTCAGAGTTTCTGGCGGGTTGGAGAGTTGAAACAATTTTTTTTTTAATCTCAGACTAAGTTTTGTCTTTGGTTAAATAGTTATTAAAATAGCTGAAAAATGTATAGGTGCTTTCATCCAACCCCATCGGAGTAATCCAACAATATTTTATGAACACATAAAACACAATGTAGTGCAATTTTCTGCAAAAAAAATCTAAAACAAAAAATGGGCTTCTGATTGCAATGTGAATAATAAGCAAACAGATACTTCGGTATTTGTGCTGGAGTTAATTGGTATAAGAGTGGTATACAATGGCAAAAGCCAAAAGAAGAAATAAAAATAGATAATAAATAAATAGAAACCAAAAATTCCTCTGTGTGGCAGCAAGAATAAGAAACAAGAGCATGACTGAGCTTCACAGTCAGAATTTGAATTTGGACATTGATAGCGAGTAAAAAATTTCTATAGCTAATAGCTAATGCTTTCATTTGGATTGGTCTTGGTCTGAAGAGGGGAAAATTTAAACTCCAAATGTAAAGAGTATTAAAGGATGTTAACCAGGAAACAAAAAAGTAAAGGGTAATCCTTAAATAAGATTATGCTCTTCAGTCAAGAAACATTCATTAGTATGGTGTCGTAGGAAATGAAAGATTTCTAACCGTAGAGATTTGGAAAAGAGCAGGGGAAAAGAAGTGCGTATTTAAATTAATACTATTCTGTAGGCCAATTAAAATGAAATTCAATCTAGTTAATAGGAATACACATTTCTAAAATCCAAATGCGTGCAATTATGGCATTTTTATGTTAATAGGTAGCATTTTTTTATTTATTTAAAAGGATTTTCATGAAATATTTAATGCTTCAAAATTTTTATTTCTAGACTTTTTGTTACAGTTAAGGTCTTTGACAGTGAAGTTATAAACAATCCACCCTGTAATCATCTTAATATTTGTAAGGGTTTTTTTTTCATCCTACAAATGGAAGCTTAGTCTAAACTCTGGAATCCACCTGGTTTTCTTCCATTCATGTATTAATTAGTAAAAGATTCTGCAAGTCATGTCAGTCCTTCTAGCAGACATGCCTAAAACGCTATTAATAGTTATTCCATCCAGAGAAACAGTTTAAAATAAAACAGTGGTGTCACTTCTTTTCCCATGAAAAATGCAAAGGATTTAATACTATCTAAATATTTCAAAGCAATGCATCAATTTCTATTTTTTTTCCCCCAGAACTTCTTCAAAACAAGCTAAAAAGCAGCAAATTGAGACGGTTATTAATTTTCTTTCAGTTTCTTGTATCACTATCTTTTAGGTAGTTCTAATATGTTACAGAATATTAAATTTTAAATATTATACACTTTTATGTTTCTTTCATTAACAGCTGACGAATAAAAATGTAAATCTGAAGAAATATCTTGTAGGAAATTTTCCCCTGTAAATTACAAACTACTCTAAATAAAAAGAATCTGAAATCAGGTAATACTTTTACTGATATTGCAATGTTTGAGTTCAGCTCGTTTTTGCTGTAGTTACCTTGGATATCCAGACAAAAAGGTAGTAAAAAGCTATTTCAGAAACAAATTATCAGTGATGAAGCACTCTGGATACATAGAAAGAAACAGAATTTGGACAATGGTGGATTTTATTTTTATCTATTCTTCCAGAATGTCTCTGGAGAAACAATACTGGAAGATAGAATTAGGGGGTCTTTTTATTATTATTTTTAATATTATTTCCTATATTTTTATGTGCTAATCTAGGGTTTCAACAGTATCACAAAAGAAACATAAAAACATACTGTTCAGAAATATTAAAGCAATGCTTAGAAAAGAGGTATAGTTCTTAAACTGAAAAGTTGAAAAAGTATTTTAAAGAAGATATTTCAAAATCGTTGTATTTTACAGTCCTCGTGTCACAAATAATAACTATATGTCTGCTAAACAGGAGAATAAAGGTATCTTAAACAAAGAAGTTGCTTGACAAGAAATTTACTGATCTGGAAGATGGTTGGTACATGAAGACGGTGTTACACCCAGTCAAGTTTTGTCACTACACATGCATTGGAGATGGTAGTGGTAAGGTCACTGTAATATTTCTTGAAATCTGACATAGAATCATTAAGGTTGGAAAAGACCTCAAGGATCATCAAGTCCAACCGTCAACCCACACCACCTAACTCACTAGACCATGTCCCCAAGCACCACATCTACACGTTTCTTGAACACCTCCAGGGATGGTGACTCCACCACTTCCCTGGGCAGCCTGTTCCAATGTCTGACCACTCTTTCAGTGAAGAAAGTTTTTCTAATATCCAGCCTAAACCTCTCCTGGCGCAACTTGAGGCATTTCCTCTCGTCCTGTCACTTGTTACTTTAGAGAAGAGGACAGCACCCACCTCACTACAATCTCCTTTCAGGTAGTTGTAGAGAGTGATAAGGTCTCCTCTCAGCCTTCTCTTCTCTAGACTAAACAAAAGTGCTTTACCAACATGGTACATCAAGAACAGATTCCTGCTCTGCTCCATTAAAACACAAATTGCATTACTTTGGACCTGACAGATTTTTTTTAAATTAAAGGACAATCTTTCTTGCCCAAATCACAACTGACGGTGTACCACTGTATTGAATTAGAGATATCTTTTCCTCTTCTTGTTTATGAAATACAGAAGAAGAAGAGTTAATATTTACATTCAGCTATATTTGAAGAAACAGGGCTAACAAGAACATTTTGTCCATTCCTGGGCATACAAGTGTCATCATCCGTACATTTAAAGCCCTTACAAAGAGGAAGGGAAGGACACTAATTCCCTCCAAAGATCATGCCTGTGCTGTCTTAAGGGCATCTGCTGCTAAAAACTTCAAGCCAAGACATACAGTAGGTGGGATGTTCTCCTTGGGGGACTAAACAGTTCATCTTAATTGTATGTTTTCTCCACTGGATGTGATAGAATGCTTTCCATGTGGTACAGGACTGTTGTAAGTTACACACCAGGGTGCTGAGTATCTCCAGTTATTAGCAAGCATATTTCAGTGTTGACTAGATTCCAGTGGTTGCCTGAGAAATCCTTTGTACACCTGGTGCATTAAAAAAAAAAATCTCATTATATCCCATTACTGTAATGGGCAATAGATTGCCAAGAACATATTAACTACAGCACCAACCATGACATAATGCATAATGTAGTGCGCAGTTTGCATTTCAAGTGGTTTGCATAATTCTTGTAAGACTAACCATGAAATGATCTGGCTGTACTTTTAAAATATTATTTTACTTATTCCCTCTCTCTTTTCTGTATAATTTTGCAATTCTAATTAATTACTGAGTTTTACATAAAATAATGACATAGTTTTGTAAAACTTAGTATTTGGGGGAGCAACTTTGCAATCTTTAACGACATCTAGCACTGGGCTTCTTTGAATATATTACAGGCTATGACCTGAAAAAAAAAAAATGGCAAGCACTGTTATACATCTTCACATAGCAACATACAAAAAGTGGAAACAAAATATATTTAATATTGTATTCTGGTCACTCATGAATGACTTTAAACCATTTCAAACACGGATATTTAAAAAGCAAAGTAACATAACTACAAAAAAGAGCACATTCCTTCCTAAACTATAAAGTTGTTCATAATCATGTGAGAAGTTTGAAATGGGCTATTCTTGTTTGAACATTTGGTTTGCCTTGGCTGGAGGGGGAAAAGAAAAAAAAAGTGAAGCAACACAAACAATGTACACACTGATGATATTAGACAGTGTTTTTCACTCCAGAGACATGCACAAGAACTCAGAAGTCTTTCTGAATCACGGCAATTTTTTTTAAAAGTGAAAGGAAAAATAAAATTCAATATCCAAAAATACTCAGTGGTTGGACTAGCAACATACCTATTAAATAAATAGCATTATAGATAGCATCAAATGTATGAATTGTGGCAAAAGTAAGACCCTACTTGATTTGCTACGCACCATTAATCAAGACTCAACACTTCTTAAGTATGCAAATGTTTGTATTCTCTTCTCTTCACATTTTGAATTGATCTTAATAAAACCCACAGAGTTTGGCATCGAAGAATAGACTAGTTAGAACTCTCAGAAAGAGGTTCCTATCTGAAAAATAAGAGTACTAACTTTTCCTGAAGAAAAATCTGAATGTGGTTCAATGTTTTTCCTAATTCCATATATCAAGTAATGTTTTTTAAGACTGTGTCAAATGGGAAGTAAACATTGGCAGAAAATAAAGAAGGGTCACTGGTCATGTCAATCATTAGACTGGCACATCCTTTTATGTTGCAAATGTTGACTTGAGTCTGCTCCAAGCATTCCGTCATACCCCATATAGAAACCTGAACTCTACCAGTGGAATGAAGTCATTGTGCCTCTTTTTACACAAATGCAAGAGCTCTCTGAGTATATTATAAAATTCTGTATTCAGCTACCTTAACAGTGGATTTTTATTCCAATGATCTGTAATGACGGAATGATTTTGTTCATTTTGCAAATCTATCTTAGTCCACACACTATTGATTTCTGTCAGCTGAACTGTGAAGCATGGATAGTGAAGTCTGCGCACCTAAAATAATCCTCCTTAAGAAGTATAGGAGTAAAAAAAAGGAACCCCTATGTATCTGCATTACAGGAATCTGATCTACAACCTGGAAAATCAAGTCTAGTTTTGGTGATTGTAAGAAACTAAGAGTAGGCAAGTTCTGTCATATATTATTAATTATATTCATTAGATGGTGAATGCTAACACAAATTCTTGCTTGGTGAGATGAATCAGTCATTTGAAAGAGATCACCTTCTGAATTGCCTTTTTGTCCTCAGCTGTGTAACTTAAAAATGGCTGCCTTTCATATTTCAGTTAAAGACAATTTTTCATAGCCTAATGTAGCCCTTTAAACAACATTTACTAGCTATGTGGACAGCAGTGCATTATGTAATGCCAACTCTACTACCTATTCAAGAGAGAAAAGTGAGATATCCATTTATTTTTCCAAGACATGACTTTAAATTTGAAGTACTTATCAGATTCAGCCTGCCAAGTTCAATATACTAGTTTACTCTGGTAGAAAAACATAAAAGAATACTTGATAATCTCAGTAGAACATAATCTTTCCTTTGTACCTCATTTTCATCTGCTATTGATCAAGATAACGGAAGCAATCTCATCTGATGCCAGCAGATAAACTGTCTAGGAGTTTGCTTCTTCCTAGTATATAAACAAAGAGGGAAGTACTAGGTTCTGGACTTTTCTTCTTCCTCCTTTCATCCTCCACCCAATCTATATTTTATTTGCAGTGCTGTGGTAGATACAACACTGTTTATACTCTTTTACAAGTTAAACTCTTTAAGGTTTCCTATTTATTACCTCTTTATTTTATAAAAGATTCCTTTTTTTAACCACAATTTACTTGATTGTTCTGATCTTAGTCTCTGTTGTGTTCTCCTCCCGTAGCAGGATCGTCTTCTTCATACTGCCACTGCTGTTGTTATTACTGAACTGCAGTTCAATGTAGTCCATGAAGAGTCACCCACATGTATTTCCTAATTGTTTTACAGTTATAGCCTCTTTTATAAGTATACCACAATGTGTCTTTCAAACCTCTTTATACACAAATTTGAAATTCCTAGTATAGTTTGTTTCCTTATTTTGGAGTAAGAGTCATATCACACTAGGGCCAGACAACTCATGTCAGTACTGAGCTCTGCTGTATCACAGTGCCGCATGTATACTTGATAGCATTCAGTAAGTTAGAGAAACTTAAAGGTGCTTCTCTTTTACAATATGTTTTCTTTCCTGGTTCTTATAGTCCACAACTTATTTTACTCCCCACAGTTTACATTAGTCTAGAATTTATCTACTCTCAGCTTGACTTTGAACAGTTGTCTGAATATCCTAACTCCATGTGCTCAGCTTTTTGATTTTTTCAGCTGTTATGTCATTATGCATACAATGTATTAGTGCAGTTGCCTGATTCAGGGGCCTTAACTTCCCCCTTTCCTCCTAAAGCTAGGATATTCAGTGTGTTCAGAAGTGAAGAATTTCCTTACTATCTTTGCATGGGGTATGATGAACAGAGAGAAAAGAGCTTCTCAATGGCCCTGAGAGCAGTGACATTTACTGAAGAACATAGGAATACTTGCACAGAAGTAGAGGGATACAGCAGTCCCCTATTTCATTTTTACATGCAAAAATTCCTTTTCTGAGTTACAAGTTTCTCCCCAAATTCTGATAGAATCTTCCCATAGGTGACATCTTACAGATGTGCTACAGTGTTCTGGACCAAGAACTGCAGTATTTTGTCTTCAACTTCAGCAAGATATCAAATGCTTAGAAGAGAATAAGAAATAGGTCAAAAATGTAGGGCAGTATTCCTTCTCACCTTTCAACAGTCAGTGGCACAAGGATTATCAGATTTGGAGGCTGCACCCAAAGTATTGTGTTTAATGGACATCATGGGAATCATTCTCCATGAAATTGCCTTTTCCCACCTAAATCACTGTATGCTTTAGTTTTTATAATTTGCCTCATAATTTCGCTAGGGGCCTTTTACTTTATTTTTTGTTTAACGAAAAGTAGTGAATAACCACTTTACTTATCTTCTTTATTTATTTTAAATAACATATGAAGCATGAAAACAAGCTTTTAGCATGACCTGCACGGAAGTGTATTAAAAAAAGGTTAGAACATAAACAATCCGTGCTCACATAAAGCACAGTCAGAATTACTTTTTTTAAAGATTAGTAATCAATAAAGATATTTATATTCTCGACTATTTGACCAAAGTTATCATGCTTGTTGGGCAATATGTTATAATCAGAAGTCATATCAAATTCTTAACCAATTATTCCATACATAAATAAAACTGTAACTAAAATCCTGATAAGCTGTGTACCATTTGTGAGAAAAGACATTACGGTTGCACAAGCTAATTTCTTTGTATCAAACTCTTCTGAACAGAGTTTTGTAGATTTATGTATTTTAGACTCAGCAGTTTCTGTTATTTCCCTTATTTGTTGAGAGAAAGAAATAACTGGCATGATATTGCATCAATATTTTAAATACAAATTTTCAAAATGCAAATAAGGAAAGAGTTAATAGCTATTTTCTATTTATGACGAAAAGTGCCAAGAGCTTGAAAAAATTGACGTGAAGGCAAAAAACGTAATTCCTGATCAAGAAAACAAAGCAGCTCAGTGATAAATGGCCAAAGCAGCAGGGAGGAGAATGGAGAAGGGATATCAGTAAGCCAGAAAAATTTTTTAGATAAATTCTACCTAACTTCTCTGACAGTGTAGCACATACGAAGAAGCTGATCCCATTTAAAGGAGTATTACTGCTTCATATAAAATACTTCTTTTTCCTCCATACAAAATTCCCCCCATTCCCAATCAAAAGCTTCTTAAAGTTTGGCTCATAAAGTCAACACAGGACTTGTTCTTTCATCACTAGAGGAATGTTTATTGAACTCTCGAGTCCAAATCTTGCATGCTATCAGGTTTCCAGTCACTCAGCAACCAATCCATCATCTTTATTCCAGTTATAAAAAGTTTTATAACCTTTCCGTCTTTAACTAAGGTTTTCCATCCTTTCACTATGCTTCTGTGATGGGAAATAAACCAGGAGCTGCAGGAAACCCCTACACAACCCTCCAGCATAAAACACTTAGAACTTGTATAGCGAGTACTTTATGCCCAGTACAGCTGCTGGCAGAGAAATTGGCTCCGATCTTACCTCCCACGTCTCTTGTAGCTCAACCGCTTCCGCTGGGTAGTTGTTTATTTCTCTTTTCCTTTCATATCCCTGACCTTTTTTCTAATGTGTTGAGCTGGGTTTGGAGTCACAGTGATGAATGAGATGTGATGATGAGAATCATAGTGAGGGTGCAGCGTGCATGGCTGTTTCATGGGCAGCATAGTAGCAGAGGGAGGAGGGGGGAAGTGGGAATCTGACAGGTTTAGCTTGCTGACAGCCCATGTTTATAGGCTCTGTAAAGAATACAGATGAGACAGAGGAAAGGCAGAGATGACAATGACATAATAAATCTCAGCCACAGTGTTTTCAGCCTGAAAAACTGAAGAAATAAAATCAGGTTTGGGATGCCGTTAATGGTTTGGCTGTGACAGAACTGAACCTCTTTACTGTCTGCATCTCTGGATGAGATTAATAGATACAGTAGACTCCTCTGCACAGTACTTCTGCCATCTGCACAGAAAACTGCAGCCCTCTCTCCCCTTTGACCACAAAATTCTTTAGGTAATGAATGAGTTAGGTATTCTAGTTCCAATACACAGGGTGATATATCTGCATACTTCTCACCAATACACTCCAAAATACCTAAAGGAGTAACTTTAATGCTTGGAAATGCTTTGAAGATTAAAAAATAAATTAGAAAAGAGAAGTGGTAAGAATAAGGACCTGCCTCCATTCTGAAAACAGCAATCATTTCTTCAGCTGCTTCAAACACTGTGTCTGCTTGACTTCAGTGGAGCTATGCCAATTTATACAGGTGAGTTTCTTGCCTCCAGTTTTCATTTGGGAAAAATTCCAAGTAAACTTGGAGTAAATTCCAAAGCACTAAATAAAGACCTCAAGATTTTAGCTAATATCAAATTTATAAATGTTTAGATCTTTTTCTCCCTCCAAAGTCTCAGATACAATAAGTTTCCTTTACAGTCATGAACATGACTTTAGCGACACAACCTGATTGCCCACCCTACCTCCAACAGGCTACAACTTGCAGTTTTTCAGAGCTGTTCTTATTTCTCAAGTTCCACATATTCCTACAAGAGCTACAACTTTTCATCATTCCCACTCATGAAAAAATAAGACCAAGAATGTAAACTATCACTGCAAAATACTTCCATTATTTTTGACCAGTTATCATTGCAATCACCAAGCAACAAAAGACAGTCAAAGTAAAAGCAACCTTCTGCTTAGTTACTGGCAAGCATAACGCAAAGTTCCTTCCCTGTCAGAAGCTGTAGAGTCTCTGTCCATTTTCATTCACCTGAGTCCAGCGTTAGGAATGGGATGCATAATGTTCATCTTCCTGCCCTTTGCAGATTACCTTAATGTTGAATCTAAGTAAAGAGAAGGTGGCCATTATACCCAGCTGAACTAACAGAAGAGGTCAAAAAGGACATCATGCACTACAATTCAGACAAAAGAAACACATTGAAACATGCATGTGTTTTCCACCCTGCCTTCCAATAGGAAGATTACTTTCAGGCCAGTTCTCATGTTTTTAATAGCTTATTTATAAAGTGGAGGATGGTTTAGACTCCAAAATTATGTATGCCATCCTACAGGTCTAATGCACAAAGGCTGGCTGACCCATCCATCCATCAGCATGCAAAAAGTGTAAACAGTGTAACCTTAATTTTACAGGGTGTGAAAGGCAGAGACATAGGGAACAAATAGTGTTGTTTCCTCTGAACAACCATTAGACCAATACACCCTTGTTGAGTCAGGAACATGTGCTAAGTTTATACAAAGAAAGATTTATAGAAATGGCAAGCTTTCATGAGAAGCAGACTTCTTTAGGGCACGTAAATAAAGAGCACAAGAATAATCACTACCCATTTTTAGAGAGAGAATGATTCTTTTCTTGAACTTTGGGGTGGGGAAAACTTTCATCTTAAGATCGCAAATAATTATATAGAGCTCTCAATAGTAGGTAAACTAGTGAAGTACTGTTTTCATAACATATATTAACAAAGTTTGTTAACTTGCAGAATTAAGCAAGTTTAAGTGACTTGTCCAATATCTCCTAGAAAGACAAGAATCACAGCATCAAAACTCTGATTTCCAATCTCCTGATCTAATTCTGAAATGATGCTGCATTACATGTGCCTGCAACCTTATAATTGCTTGTCCTGAACCACCAAATGCTGTATTAAATACTGTATACTTATCAGCTCCATTATACTTATGTAGAATAATGTTATTTCTTCTAGTCTCTCTAGATAAACCATGACAACACAACAAAAAGGAAATTATCTACAAAAATTACATTTCTCTTAATTTCCTATGGCACACTTTTTAAATGCTATCAGCTCTTCTCCCATAAAAATAAGGAGGATATGAAAAGGAAAATAGTAAAAAAAAAAAAAGTTATATAAACAGAAAGAATAATACAAATGTATGAATTAAAAAAACCCCAACAACACCGAACAACAAACACCTAGGATTAATCGATGTACATATCTGGTACTACCAGAGAACCAACTCTGTATATGCTATCTTGAAACTACTGGCAAATAATACAGATTTCTCATAGTAGTTCTATTTTTCATTAACATCTACAGCTGAAAATTGTCTAATTGACAAGCTAAACCCCAAGCTTCCACTGCATGTACTAATCCTAATAAACAGATTAGAATAGGGAAGACTGATTTTGTGATTAGTTTTGGTAAAGAGGAAAGAAGACAGCAAAGTTTTCACAATTATTCCTGTGTGGTCTTAATTCTAGCTCTTCTGATTTGCTAACCTGTGACAACAGTGGCCTTTAATGCCCACGCCTGACCTTATCCTGCTCTCCATTAGTCTCATATTTCTCTGAAATACAGAGTACCTCAAAACAAAAAAATGCGAAGAGATGAGAAGAGCATGTTTTCTGCCAACTGGTAATTATTTTTGCAAGCATATGTATCTTCCTAGCATTTTCTTCAGAGTGTAAGAACAAACCTAACCTCTGTAATCAAAAATCCCTATGTTTTGTTCTTTGTTTTTCAAAAATTTCTGTCTGGGGGTGTAGCTGAACAGTGAGAAAAAAATTGTGGTAGAAACATGAAGTGTCTACCCACCCAAAGTCAAGCTGTCATCTCAGCTGGGGATGCTGACATTCAATGTCATATTTAGCTAAAGACAGAATGAATGTGACTGCTGCATAATAGGACTACCATGAGTGGAACTGTTTCATCCCAGATGGGGGGGCTACTTCTATACTTCTTCTGAAAATAAGTTTTTTTCCAGACTTTTGCCTAAACAAACCTTTCTTAGTCACCTCTTGATTTTTTTATCTATTATATTTATGTATTATACCTTAGTTATTTGCAACCATTTCTTCATTTTTTTTTCAGTGTTAATTCCCACCTAAGTAGGATTTAAAATCCTAAAACTGTAAGTATTATTTATAAAATCAAGGACTAGGGATGGCTCTGCTTGAGGTTTAGAGTACCTTGTCATTCCACTTCAAAATGGAGGATGGCAAAGAAGCCTACATGCGTGAAGCTAGCTAAACTGAAAGGTTATTTTCTTAACAGAGGGCAAGCTAACTTCAGGAAACTCCCCAGACTATGCAAACCTTCCACTGCTTCGACAACTGCTTCAGAGAACAAATTATTGAATTCAGGAAGATATCGGATTGGACTCTTTGTCACTAATTTCTAATGGAAAGTCTATCAAAGCTTAGTAGCTAATTAAAACCTAGAAATTATTTATTTTCTTTGTAGCATGCTGTAAAGGTTCACTGTACATCAAAGATGAAATGCAAGATGGACGCTAACACCAAGCTCATAGTGGAATCAATGGAAATTGTATCTGTGTAGTGGAGGACCTAAGAAGACCTAAGAAGAATCAAAGGGTCAAATTGCCCATAAATTGGCTTTTTTACACAACTCATCTGGTGTGGAGGGAGTAGCAATTTAATCTGGAAAGCTAAATATTCTGGGATAGACCACACAGCTAGCAAATTCAGCTCCTCTCCTGCTTCCTGCACAGATGTCTCAGACCTGTAATGGTATATCTTTCACAGAGATATATTTATATTTGGAAAAAAAAAGTGTATGGGAAAAGTGCCAGTCAATTCTCTTCTGGTGATGCTTACGTAGCATCACTAGAATTCTTCTCTTGTGCAGTCCAAGTGGCCCCAGGCATGGAGAGCCTGGGGAAGGGTTTCTTGCCAGGTTATGGTGTGACTGGATCCTCTTCTTCTGCTTTCTTTTGCCAGACACACACAAAATTTCTGATTTGTATCAGGGAATTAGGCTGTAGATGCAAATAAAAGAGCTCTGAGGGCAACTCTGCCAGCCTCCCTGAGGTCTTCCTCTTTTCAATAGCAAACAACACAGGATAAATCTGGCTCCAAGCGGGGACATAATTATCTAATCAAAGAGGCTTTGTGTCAGTAATCATATTTTTAGAACATCACTTTAACTCTGTGTTCAAGTCAAATATACAGCTTTTCTGCCAGCATTATCAAGCAGGTGGAGTTTACCAAACAAGCTGGACAACTGTTACGAGATCACGTGTAGTTCTGTAGAAGTACCTGGTCTCCAAACACAGACTCAGAGTTTCCTAGCTAAGTGAACAGCATCTAAACAATTCCATGAGATCACAAGACAAAGCCAAAACCATCAAGCACAAACCACACCCTTCTGCAAAATCTCCTAACCTTTGATAACACTGCAGAGCTAATGCAGACCATTTTATTGTGAAAAAGTCTCTTCACAGTGTCATGGAAAGGCACAGCCTGACCCCTGAAAGACACACTGAGGGAAGAAGAGTACATAAGAAGGGCTCAGGCTGTGTATGAGATTTGCAAATGAATAAAGACATCCTAAAAGGGTGTTCAGAATTAAACAGTTAATCAAAAGGTTGTGCAGTAAGCACCTCCTCATCCTACGGGGAGGGCATGTTGGGGGAAAGAGCAGGAAGTGCATGTAAGAATGTGCATCAACTTCTTGAGGTATTTCACAGCCTGGTGAGACGACAGACCTTGCTGATTCTTTTTAAATCCCATATGATGCATGATTCGCCCAGGGAATAAGATTTAGTTGTGGAGGAAGAAATGCTAGGTGTTATCATCAGATATAAACCATTGGCAGAATTTATTTGCACAAAACTGTAGCTCCTTTTGGAATTTTTATTGAATTTTTTTTTTTTTTCTAAATTCCTTAAGGGCAAGGTACAATATTTTTGGACTACTTGTAGATTGGAAGAAAATAAATCTTAGCCTTACAATTTCATTTTAAGAGAGTAGACTAAATTCTCTCTTGTTTCTTCCATACATTTTAACAGTTTGACTTACAGAATATAGGTATATATAAAAAGCTATAAGAAACGTACCAGCTTCTGAAAGGTCATGCAAAAGGGAGCTTGTTGGGGAGCTTTCATCCAGTCTGCTAAGACCTGACCTGGCATTCCTCTTAGTGCAATATTTGATATTTTTATCACCAAAAAAGAAAAGCTGGAGCATTAAATTTATTTACAGTGCTTTATTTGTTACACACATTACAGTTCTCACAGATGAAACAATCTGAACTCAAGTCTTGGCATGCAAAATAGCATTGGAGCTCATTAAATCAGCTTGAATAATATAGCAGGTTAGCATCCCTGTTGGAAAATCTGAATTTGGTGTCATCATCTTTCTCAAAATAAAGTGTTAATGATTCCTCTTATGAACTTCTACCATATGAAACGAACTTAGACAATCTGTTTTCTCAAGAACTGAAGAAAACAATTTCAAATATATAAAAATGAATAAAACTTAGATAGCAACCTTAACAATTTTCTCTTTCCATCATCTGGTCACTGACTTTTACATTTTTAAAAATCCTAAAGTACAGCCATATCTGTCTAAATATATGTGCCAATCTTCAGAGCAATGTATCAGTAAGTCAGACCTCACTCATTAAAAATTTGCCTGAGTGAAGAACTGATGATTTGTCCTACTATGAATAACAATGCATCTCCATGCTAAGAAAGAAAATTATACTGTATCTATTCGTGTGTATAGGTACATATATATACATGAAAAATATAAATAGTACCTGTATATTACAGACACATGCATATAATATATATAGTACATATCTATACACATATATACAGGTCTGAAGCAGAACAGAGTACCTAATGTTATCATTGTATGTAGTAGAAAATCACTGCTAGGCTAGCAAAAGACACCCGTAAGTCCATTACTAACCCAGACCTGTATTATTGTGGCAACTGTATCACATAAGCTTAAAACATAGCATGTAATAACACAAACCACAGATATGAAATAATTTTGTAGCACAACTAGCCTCCATGCCATTTTAGACTCTAGAGCAAGAAGCGAGTATAAAGGTAAAGAAGAATTGATCAGAAGCTCTTTCCCATTGGAGTTTAGATTCCATATAGCAAATAGAAACAATGTTGATTTCTACAAGGCTTTTTTTCTCCTGAAACTGAGCAATTGTAAAATACTCATGTTTGCATCACTGGATCTCGCTCTATTTTTGAACATCTTTTATTTACCCAAATAAAGTGCATGGTCTTAAGGACTGGGCCAGATCAGGTAGCTTAAAAAGAGAGAATTAGAAACAGCTCTTTAAACACATTTATTTATACATTCAAACTTTTCCACTCTATTCATACACTACACTAACAGTCTGTAAAATCAACAAAATCCTTCAGCTGTAATAAATCATACTTTTCTTTCTATCACTTATTTCTTCCTCTGTTTGGTATGTTTCATGTATAAAAATGTGAAAACCACAGTGTACAGCAATTTAATAAGAACCAACATCATGTTAATAATCCTACTATCTGAGCTTCCATCTGTGAGCTAGCTCCACAGAGACTGAACTCACCCCTGAGCCACTTGCTCAAGGAGCACAACTGCTGGACTGCTAAAACTGCCTGTCCTGGCCCCATCTCCAGTGGGGATACACATCAAACGTGCTTTAATTATGACTTATTGTATCATGAAGTTCACTATTTAACCTTTCCAGCCCTGTGTGAATTCTAGTACACAATGTTTAACTCAGCACACTCGCACTCAAGATGCTGTAGTTGAAAACTACACTAAAATACAAGACAAATACACAGGAGAGCAGGAATATGAAGGGCCTCTTCCCATGTCTGAAATGCATATATTTTAACTTGCAGAGAAGCAGCAAACTTATTACAGCTTGCTCATTCCATTATATATATGCATGTGTGTATACATATGCTGTATCGTTCAGCTCCATGAATGACAAATGTAATCAATGTGAACATTAACTCACCAAGCAGTGTGAGTAACTCTGGTAGACCAGACAGAAACAGCTAAAGCAGTTTTGTTAAGTAAAGAGATGTTTTTATGCAGCTGGAAGAAGTTTCCTACACTGTAGGAATAATTAAATGTCTAAATTACAGTTAGTTTTATGTTGGGTACTCACCATTTCAGCCATTTTTTCCTAATCCATTTAAATGTTTTCTGTCCAAATGGCTGATGTTTATGCCTATGTCTTCCTTTGAATATCTGGAGATGAAGGCAAGATTGCTCTGTTCTCCAGAAAGTAGCTATGAAAAGCCATAATATAATGAATAGTTCTTATCTATTCCTATTTGAATCTGCCTCTTCTACCAATTTCCAAACCTCCTATTATATCACCTCTTCCATATGGATAAAAAAGCAAAACTGAAACTATTTGTTCATACTTCCATTATCTGGTTTCTTTTATGACAAAGTCAGTCTCCTGACAGTCTAGATGAAAGAAATTACAGTCTACAGTCCCCTCACTTATTGCCCACATGCTTATTATCAACTCTCAGGTGTCTCATGGGGAGAACATCATCTAGAGACCTCCAGAAAACCCCTTACAGATTACTCCAATCTAACCAGATAATTTTACACAAAATGCTGTTTCCAATCATAAGTGATGGCATACAAGAAAATCCTTGAGATTATTAAAAAAAAGAAAGAGAGACAGTCATTAATTTATTCTCTATGGTTTTTCACACTTCATTGATGGTATTAAAGAAAGCACAGCATTTTTGACTGATTGCTCTGAATCAGAAAACAAAATGTCTTTTTTGGTCACATTTTTGATCACCAGGAAGTATTTGTCACCACAATGCTTCCTATTTGGTCACAGAGCAGCTTTTATTCTCATTTCTCCTTGAAATTAAGAAAAAGTAATGAATGTCTATGCATCTTGATGTCAAGGTGAGACAAAACTCAAGAACTTGAAAACAAAATATTTGGGGGATTTGTGTGCAATAAAACCAGGCAACTTTCAAATAAAGAACCAGAACTGAAACTTCCTGGTGTAGGAACAAAAGGACATAGCTGCAAGTTGCCATGACCCCTTCATAAACTCCCAGATTCGGGCTATGAGGAACGAGTGGAAAATCGAAATATTGCTCAGATTGCCAGTCAAACTTTTGGCAATAATTAGGTAGAGTCATGCTGCCTTAGCTCAACCACATGCCAGAGTCTAAGATCTCACCCTTATTCTGCAGCTGTTTAAAACCCATGCTTCTAACCCATCCAATCGAGCCTAGAGAAAAGTTACATCTCGTTATTCAAGTACTTCCCTCCCAAAGCAACATTTACACTTCATGTACCTCACACACACCTAAAACCAGTACTCTTGGATGTATAGATCATCTGTCTCTAACTCAGAGAATGACTTTATATATTTGAGCAGGATGTTCATTTCTGGGGTACCTATAGGACATTAAAGGATCAAATACTTGACTGTAAATCTATCCAGATAGACAACAAGGAAAATAAAAACACAGTGTGTTCTGACACTTACTTAGAGGTCAGTGAATCAGTGAACCTCAAATCAATTAAAATTTGGTGAGCTGTAATGTTCAAACCATCAGCACTTAAACATTCAGGAAAGCGCCTGCATTACAGGAAAGTTATTATTCAGCCACCACTTGTCAAGTCTGATAAATGGCCATCCCTTTTGGCTTACTAAAACGCGTTACCACAGACTATAGCTACTATTACCGGACTGAAACTGGTAAAGGCTATGACCCGTGCGGACGAAAAAAGTAACATGCATTTCTTTGTATAAAGTAACAAAGTAAGAAGTAGCAATCATTCACACTGCACATCATGTACAGAGACAAACATATCAATATTTCTTAAGTATATAAATAATTAACATTAAGTAAATGAACAATGTTTTTTAGAACTCTGTATATACTGTTATAACCGTTATGACTTCACTGTCACATATCTAGTTTATATGTGAAAAATGATGTAGCTGCATCTTATTAAATTAGACACCACATGCAGCTTAAGCAATTGCTGTAATTACTCTGTAATTTCTAAAATACGTATAATAGGAATACACAAATGATATGAACCTCATTTTTATGTAAACACAGTAATTAATATAGAAATCTCAAACTCTCCTGACTGTCAAAAACAATATGCTTGCAAACTTTAGGAAAGGCTGTCACAGTACCTTCAAGGTCTTCAGAAGAAATTGGTTAACCAGCTTTCAGCATCATAAATATATGCATAAAGAATGCAAATGAAATTCAATAGGTATTATATAACAAACACTCTAGGATATGAAGCTATGATTCACCATTTGTTTTTTCTCTGGATAATAAACACTAATTGCGACTGTGCTCATTTGAATTGGAAAAAAGCCATCAGCCTCATTATTAGAATGGAAAATGTGAGGGGTGGCTCCTACTACATCTATCCTTGTACTTCGATGGCCTGTTCTTCCTTTGCACTCCTACCATGCACAGTTCAAGCTGGACAAAAGTTTGAAGTAAAACTGCTAAAACTGAGGGTCTGAGTTACTACTGAGTTCTTCCATTTTCTCGAAGGCAACACCACCACTGGTTTCACCGCTGTTCCACCAACTTAAAACTGTCTAATGCAACAAGAAGTCAAACCCTTGGTGCATATTAGACGACAAATGACAGTCATTTAGAAGGAAATTTGTGTACTAAGGCCAAATAAACCACAAAGGATACAAAAGGAACAATATACAAAACCCTTCTGCATTTTTTATTTTGGGATGCATATCAAATATTGTACATGTTCATTTGCATAAGCACTCTCTTAGCTATTGCAAATGAAATCCCACTTGTTTTTACTTAGTCAACCATATTACTGAGAGTTAATGGGGAGACATGGAGATTATCCTGCATCTGTATTTTTTCTTGTTAGTTTTCAATATGTCTTTCCCAGGAATCTAACACACTGGAATGAACAGTTCTGCTTTCTTCTAGCCATTGGAGCATTTTGAGGGAAAGGCCAGATGTTTAATTTCATATTGAATTGCTTCATCCTGGCCTAGAAAAAATACATAGTGCTCATTTATACTGATCTTCTAAGATTACTTTAGGGCCAACAGCAAAGACTCAGGGACAACTGTTTTTGAAGCTTTTTTAGTACTAGCCTAAGGAACATTCACAGCAGGAAATATTTCTGTTTTTTTTTTTTTTCTACAACAATTCTTGTTTTTCCGTGTAATTTTTTTCAATAATTCATGGTTATGGAGAAATTTTCCTTGAACAAAATGCACAGAAACCTGGAATGAGTTATAGAAGAGCCTGATATTCTACATTTCTACATCTTAATTAGTGACAGATAAGCTCTATAGATGAAATACAATATGTGAAATTTTCCACTAAAATCTCTCTAAAGAGGAAAAGCTTTCAGGGAGAAGTTTTTTACGATCACCCCTGACTCATGATCTGGTGGAAACCAGGTTCCCGAAATCTCATTATTATTTTTATGTGCACTATTTCAGTTCAGAAGAGTGTCCTTCATAAGCACATCTCTTGTTTACAAGCACTGCATGCTGCAGTACAAAGGTTGTAATATAAATGGAAAAAATAATAATCTTTATCATGATTGTACAGATGTAAAATGTGCAATGCAGGTAACGATTAATCAAACTCATACAGAATGTCTCTGGTAGAGCCAAAACCAAGCCAACCAAGTTACAAGCCAGTGCCTTAAATATAACATGAAAGAGCAGTTTGTTAGACTCAGTGTTCCAGCTGTGATGCACAGGGTCCCTACTTGTAGCTTTATTGATCATCATTGCCTCCTTACTTGATTTCCAAATGCCACTAGATTTTATCAGGGAAAAGAAAGACAGAAAAATCAAAACAATCATCTGTTTATATCTGCAACCATTCTATCTACCCACTTTATTAAAATTCTAGATAAAATGGTGAGACAGTTTTCAAAAAATACCCAGACTTTGTAATACAGTACATACAACATGAGACTATTTTCAAGGAGGCTTAAGGTTAAAATCTAAAAATAACGCTGAACAACTACATAGCACTTTCTATTTACTGATCTCAAAGAAGGAAGCTAAGTGTAATTATATCTGTAATTCAAAATAACGAGGAAGTGACTTGTTCAAAGGACAGGAGAAAGTCAACAGAAGAGTATCCCACTCTAACCAACGAACAGAGATGCCTCCCTGTAAAAAGAGGGAAAGATTTGTTCTGATGGGCAACTGATAATTATCTGAACTGGAACAATCTACTTTTACATGAACCATCTAGTGCTTTTGTTCTTTATTGGTATGCCATCAGATTTACTGTCAATTGAAACAACTTCTGATTTGCTTCTGGCAGAGGACAAAAGTGCAGAAAGTTGTTAGATTAAAAAAAAAAAAAAAAGGAAGATAATACATGAAAGCAGCAATATTTAAAAGGCTCTGTTCTGTCTGGTTGGTCCTTGTTAATTCAGTTCTACTTGACTCCTTAACAATGGTTAAACCCTAAGGAAGAAGCTTGTCAACACTTGCAGGCTACTTGAGGGTTATACTAGAGTATTTATCTGAGCACACAAAACAAAGCCCTCAGTCTGCTTTGTACACTATTATTTTCCTGTATTCCAAAAGAGACAATCATGATAGACTATTCGAGATTCCTTGTATTCTGCAATATAACAAAACAGAACATCTTAATTTAAGCTTATACTGCACACCTAAAAAAAATTCATAAACCTGTTTCAGCATAGAGAAGACCGGCAGAAATTCACATTAGCATTTCAAGTTTGTTTTTTTTTTTTTTACTTTTGGCAAAGGATTTGAATAGTTATTTATTAGCCTTCCTACAAAAAAAAAAAAGTACTTGTAGCTGTTTAATGTAAATTGGTCAACACTGAACAATGTACAGAATCATAGAATCATTAAGCTTGGAAAAGACCTCAAGGATCACCAAGTCCAACCGTCAACCCACTCTGACTTGCTATGAAAATCCATAGCCAGAGGGCTTAAATTCACCTTGCTTACCAATAACCAGACATGAGTATGTACACAGAACAAAGTACTGCAGCTGGATTTTAAACACATGGCAATCCACTAAAGCACTTTTTTTCCCCAAAACACTACAAACCTCTTCTCATAGATTTCTGACAGCCTGAGGGGAAACAAGGTTGCTTGTCAATTTATAGACAAGTTTATGCCTGTAAAGGCCCCGTGAGGCTCTAAGACTCAAGTGAAAGTCCATTTCCTTTATGGTGCACTTGTGCTTTTGAGACCCATGTCCCCCAGGTGCATTAACATTGGCTGAGACTCATTAATATGGCAAGACAGAAATTGTAAGTGATGGGCTGTGAGATGTTACTCCCATTTTGGGATTCTAAGAGGTAGTTTCACTAAAGGTCTCTGTGCCATTAATTCTACGGTACTCTTAATAGGAAAAAAGTATAGTACAGACAAACTACTGTTGAGCAGTGAGGGCAATTGCAAGCACAGAAGTGAAGATGAAGAATCTAACTAAGGCAGTGCCCTGGTTTGGGACATGGGCAGGGACACCTTCCACTAGACCTGGTCACTCAAAGCCTCATCCAGCCTGGCCTTGAACACCTCCAGGGATGGGGCATCCACAACTTCCCTGGGCAACCTGAGGTTCCAATGCCTCACCAGCCTCACAGGTAAAAATTTCTTCTTAATATCTAATCTAAATCTGCCCTCTTTCAGCTTAAAACTGTTACCTCCTGTCCTGTCACTACACACCCCGATAAAGAGTACCTCCCCATCTTTCCTGTAGGTCCCCTTATGAATGTTGCTTAAGGACAGAACATATGTTTTGAAAGAAAAAGGCAGATATAGCAAAAGGAATTTTTACTTCCTGGTGTAAACCATCATAAATACATAAATATGATCCCCATAAGCATCATTTAGGATTTTCCATAGAAAAATATAGGTTGGAAGAGAAGCTGTCCATCCAACTTCCTACTAAATACAGCTAACTTCAAAGAGAAATTAAGTTGTTCAGGCCATTGCATGTTCTACCAATTTTCTTGATAAACATCCCTGTAGCATGACATGCATTATAACATCTCTTTCTTCCCTCAAGATAAGTGCTACTCAGAGAAAAGAATTCTCCCTGTAGCATGACATGCATTATAACATCACTTTCTTCCCTCAAGATAAGTGTTACTCAGAGAAAAGAATTTTATCTGCAGAAAAGATGCTCTTATATCATGGAGTCATAGAATAGTTTAGTCTGGAAGAGACCTTTAAAGGTCATCTAATCCAACCCCCATGCAATGAGCTCATAGTCCCGTCCAACCTGACCTTGAATGTTTCCAGGGATAGGGCATCTATCACGTCTCTGGGCAACCTGTTACAATGTTTCACCATACTCATTGTAAAAAATGAGTTATTGTTTAAAACCATTACCCATTGTCCTACTGCAACAGGCCCTGCTAAAAGGTTTGTCCCCATCTTTCATATTAGCCCCCTTTAAGTACTCTAAGGCTGCTATAAGGTCTCCTTGGAGCCTTGTCTTCTCCAGGTTGAACAAGCCCAACTCTCTCAGCCTGTCCTCATAGGAGAGGTGCTCCAACCTCTCCTATGAGAACAACCTCCAACCCCCCGATCATTTTCATGGCCCTCCTTTGGACTCGCTCCAAAAGGTTCATGTCTTTCCTGTTCTGAGTGTGCCGTATTACAGACTTCTACCACTTGCTGAGGAAAACTAATCACATTTTTGTTCAACTATCATGCACTGCTCATTTAAGAGACTGCTCATCTCAGCAGATTGCCACAGGATAACATTACTCTATTAAAAAAAAAAAATAAAAACGAACTTTTAAGCTCTTGTTTAAAATCTGTGCTTGATTCACAGTGCTGTAGCAACCACACCATTCACAACCAGCAAAATGAATGTCATGTATTAATGACCAAACCCTTAGTATCTTGAGAAACGAGTAACACTTTATCGTGCAAAAAATCTACATGTAGCAGGCAGAAGCTTGCATGCATAAAATACAAAAAACCTTAGTTTTAAAGCTCTATATGTGGAAAATTTTCTCCAGAAAAGAAAACAGTACACTGGCAAATTTATGTTAATAACTAGCTATCTCTTCCTTTAAAAATAAAAAAAAAATCAATCAACAGACTTTTCTCCTATTTCCTCTACAAATTAATATGCTGTTTTGCCAAGACTTGTTTATAAAGTATTCCTATACTACCAAATGTCATCATATGCTAAAGAAATAAAAAATTTCTCTAAATTAGGATAACTTCTTTTGTATGTTAATATTACACATAAGAGAAACTCCAAACAAAGAACATTCTATCATAACCACTTTCTCTTCAGTTTCTGCTGTTTTCTGTTCTCACGTGTTCAGCTGCAGAACCAACCAACCACTTGCAGGAGGAACCGTTTTCTCCACTTTGAGTGTGCTCACACAAAAGTAGGACTGGCAGCACGATCCATAATTGCCCTGAGTAGGAGGGAAAAGAGGGGGCAACCATCAATGATGAAAGGGGAATGGAAACGTGTAAAAATATAGGCCATGTTGGGAAGCCCCTGGCAGCCAGTCACTAGATGCAGCAAGGAGAATGGTGCATCCAAGTTCAGAGTTAATGTCAATATTTTCAAATATAATTTGTCTAAAGAAGTCAAAAGTTAGAAACTTAGAAACACAAGATACTTTTAAAATGATGTTTGAAGTTGCTTTAAAAAATGTACTCATGCTACATTATAGATGTACATAAATAAAAAAAGAAGCGTAATATAAACATATAACTTTACATCTATATGAGAGAATATGCTCAGACATCAAAAGTGTTCCTTGGAGTCTCTTCTGATGTTCATAATGTTATTCCCTTACAAAGAAAACTGAATAGCTTGTTTTACAAGAGATTTGAAAGAAAAATAATCTCTGAGACTGTTTGGTATCTGACACTAGATATTTGACCAAGAAAGTACACAAAAGAAGAGATGATGTTTAATTTGGACACTTTTTCAGGGATAAATCTGGCCACTTCGTCCATTGGAAAGTCTTTATATAGCTCAGTAAACAATCAGGAAGAAACTTTTATTGTGCTTGAATCAATAGACATTAATGTTCTGCCTCCTATACAATCATCTTGGCTGGAGTAACTTCCATTCAGAACTTCTTTCTCCCTTTCCTTTCATTTCTGGCTTATACTAATTTCTTATCTCTTTTCTTGTTTGAATGTTTACATTCAATTAAGGTTTTTCTCTTGCATTTATCAGCAGTGTTTGATCTAAATTACAAGAAGAACCAACATATAGTCCCTAAGTCATTCAGAAAGTCTCATTAGCTTGTTGATTATCCTCAGCATTTTTGAGAGAAGGTTTCATTACCATGCAAATAGAAATAGCTTCTTTATTCAGACAGACTAATGTTTAATGTTCTATGAATTATGTCATGCAACAATTAAACTCATCAAAAGGTACACAGCAAATGAAATTCATATTGCACAGACTAGCTATTATTGCCACAAAGAATAAGAGGGGAAAAAATAATGTTTGCTATTGTCTCCAGGTTGCCACTGCTTTTAGTATATGATAACTTAAAAGCTCAAATTCAGGCCACACAACAAAAATACAGCACAAAACTATTCATTTGGAATCACTTGTTTGCATGCCTTTGTTTCTCTGGAAGGATTCATATCACATTCTGTTAACAGTAGCACACAAGGCATTCGCTACTGACGTTTCTAGAAGATTAGACCACAATTCATTTTGGCCCTTGAGGAATAAAGGTCATGCCTAAGCTAGAAAAACAGAGAAATGAATCGTCAATCCACTGAGAATGTACCAGAGCAGAGGAAATATCAGCTGACAAGTTGACACAGTCAGCTTCTAGACTGGTGTGATATTTACACAACCTCCTTTATACAGACTTTAATTGGGCTTCTCATTTGTGTGCTCTGAAACGCTGTTTTAACTCCTGTATTATTCTTGAGCATTTAGGGACCATAGTCTTTTAATGTATGTGTTTAGATTACCGATCTTGATCTTCCCTTTCTACTTTTAAAGCACAGAAAACTCCATTTGACTAGTAGGACAGAAGAGAAATAAAAGGGAAACCTCTCCCACTGTGCCATAGCAGTGTAAGTTCTTGCCCTCAGTCTCACCTTCATTTCAGCAACTAAGTGCTTTTCTGGGCTGCAGCTATCTATGCACAGTCTGTCTGTGTTCCTAAGAAAGTTTTCCCGTCTTGTCACACTGTAAACCTGGCTCCACGTTTGCTGCCTGTTTTTAGCAGCCTCCCTATGCCTCCTGTGCTGTGCTGTGTGCTTGCTGCTTGGCTTGGCTCTTACCCCAATGCTCTCCATAGCTACTGCCTGCAGCCCCAGAACACTTCAACCTTCCCTCCTTCAAGTGTGCTCCCTGAGGAGTGTTTATCCAACCTTGTCATTCTCTTTTTGTATGACGATCACATCAAAATTTACAGTACCATATAATGATATATAAATCATTCTGTTCACAAGAAGAAAAAGGGGTGAAACCTTCTTTAAAATACAATAAGCAATCGAGGTTCACAGATTGAATGTGAACAAGGCTAAAAAAATACTGATTTTCTTCTGGTAGATAAGTGTGAATATATGACAATTATCCAGCCGCCATAGAGCTGTGGCTTTTTGGGCATAAAACCTTTTTAGGCCTGGATTACTTTAAACAATCAATGCTGATATCCCATATTGAGTAAAATGGACAGCTAGCCAAGCAGTTTAGTCAGTCATTCAGTTCCGTACTTATTTGATTACCAGAAGGATGCAGAGTGATCTCCCAGACACACAACATTAACCTTCAATCAATAACCGCTTTAATGGTAGAAGGACTCCTTTCTTCAGGCCTCTTCCAGCTGCATTACTGTGGAATTGCTATTTGGATAATGATTAAAATGCTCAATACATCAAAGATTAATTCTTGTTTACACTGGAAGATGCTGCATTACATATTTCCATACCACAGTCTCTGTCCTGTAGTCACGGACCTTGACAATGACAGGGTTTTGATTACTTTCAGAATAGTCTCCATGACGAACAGAGATTTTATACTTGTGGCAATCAATACAGCAGAAAAAGTTTAGAATGTTGTAATTTGAAGGCACACATTATCTGAACTCCGAGTTGCTAGAACGAGTGTTATATACTGAACAGACGGATAAAAGAAATGCAGATGCTAAGCCTTTTCCCTCATATTTTTTTCTTCTTTTTCTAATGTAACCACGATTAAGAAGGTAATTCATAACAGGGTGCTGTTCGGGTAGAAATCTAACTTTGTTCTTAGCTCATCTTTGCTGAAATGCAGTGGAAAAGCACAGACAGACAGTAACTATTAAAATTATTTAGCAAATAAATGTCCAGTTCTTGGAGATACTCCAGATTTAGAAATACTGATTAAGAGACACGTGCATTTGAATGACATTATAATACAAATAATGCACGATTAATTTATGTTACCAAATTTAAGATACTACAGGGACTACTGGATCTCCTTCCCACTAAGAGTTTGTAGGGTTAGGATCTGCCTGATAGTCTCTCTAAAACTTCACTTACTCTCGTCATTAGAGAAAAAAAAAAAACAAACACAAAAAGGGTTAGCACTAGTTTTTCTTTGTTTAATTACATTTTAATTAATCATATCTTATTCATTAGACATGTAATTAGAATACTATTAGACAAGGTATTTAGAAGCCTATAACATTTTTCCACTGATATATCAACAGATAACTCAATTGAAAATAACTTTTTTCTTTTGAAAGAAAATGCTTGCTAAAACATATATCTAGTAGCACATTTTAGGCTCTCTACTAATTATCTAAGGGATCAAAAGCTATACTCTTAGTTGCCAAATTGACCCAATGGGGTGCTTAGTCCTTCTGTCAGTGACTTTAGTCCTTTCAGCCCAGCACCCGTCTCACAGATAAAAAAGAGACTGTTTTGAAATTTATTTTGAAAATCAACAGACTCAAATACCTTTCAGCTGAGGAAAAAAAGAAAAGAAAAAAAAGTAGTTCCACAGCCAAGAACCACCCTTCAAAAGAGCCCTGCTTTCCTCCCTCACTAAAACCAGAGCTTTTTCACTCCTGTGAAAGCATCTTGATCCAGGTGCTCTGCTCATTGAGACAAACAGAATAGAAAGACCAGTAAATAGCACAGGATCAGGCTGATGGGAATATTCCTACACTGCATGCTGAGCTTAGCTCTAAATATGCCTGCAAGGCCATATGTTCAGGCCACACAAAGAAATTATTTCTACTCAGTGCTTGAGTTTACCAAGAAAGGCTATCTTTAAGTTACATGTGCTATAGTCACGGCCATTCCAGGGACAGGACTTTCAGAGACACAAGCAGGCAGTGGCCTTCTACTGAGAAAGGATGAACACAGTCAAGGCACGAATCATTAAAAATGTCCATACTGATAGTTAAGGTATCACAGGGACAGAAGTCGCACTACGGAATTAGCTGGAAAACAGGTTACATGCTGACACACGTTTTATGTCAGTGCTTTGCTGAGCCATTAGGAATTTTCCTCACAGTACAAAGTTTCCAAGAGGTAGACCATGCTGCCAGCAGTACCACCACCCAAAGCTCACAATGCATATATTCAACTCCAGCAAAGTTATAGATAGGAAGTAAGAAATATCACTGTTTATTATAGTTTCAGAGATATTCATCCTTGCTGCAGTTAAGGGTAATTTGCTTTTGACATCACTAATGCCAAGATTTATTCCTGAACAATTTACATATAGCACAGTCTTATGAGGCTCACTGTAAAATAAGTGGTTTCTACCTTCTAGGCTAATATAAATTAAAATTAAACCTAACTTTTTTTTTTTCCACTAGCTAGACATCAAATACACACCACCAAAATTTTGAGCTTGGATGAACTTTCTTATAATGAACTTATTCACCTGAGATTTGCATTAACAAAAGAAAGTGCATGGGGAACATGGAGAAGTGAAAAAAAAAAAACCACACAAAAATAATTTATTCTATTTTCAAACACTGTTGTATAATAAGAGGAAATCACAGTCATCATTCATTTGTAAGGAAATTTAGGAAACAGGCTGAAGTTAAGTGAGCAGAAAACTACAGATAATAGCAAGATCACTCTTAGAAGTTTATGGAAGAAAGGTCCGCTTCTCATTCTGGCTTATTTAGGATCAGAAAACAGCACTTATGCCTCACTTTTAAAAACAGCTTCTTTGGGCTAAGAGGATAGACTATACACCAGATCTCTCTGATTTTTGATTTTTTATGTCACAGACAGAAAACAGATCAAATGTTGCTGTTCTCACACAAGGGAAGATATGAACATGACTGAATAATTACTGTGATCTGGCTCAAGTGTAATGACAAAATATTATACTTTTCCACCCCAGCAGCTTCTCACCAAGTCTTCCTATTTCTTCCTGGTCTTTGACTCCGATATGGTAATATCTTTACATGTAATTGTTACTGCGCTCATTATAACAGTTGTCATGTATCACTCAATGTTTCAGTGGTAGAGGTAATATTCAATTATTATTTTAAAACAATTGAGTTATTACAGTGAAAAAACATTTATTGAGAATATTGTTTATATTAATGCATATTATTAACTCCAAACTTGATATAAATTTCCACTCTTTCATGTTTGTTGACTTGGAAAGAGCTTTGCTTGCTTAGAGCTCAACTGAAATTGCATAAAAAGGTAATAAAATTAATATTTTTGTTAATATTTGTCAGATAATAACCAGGCTAATTTTTTTCATCTTTCTATATCACAGACACAACTCCAGTAGATCAAATCCTGGCAGCCTCAGCAAGCAATAGTAGATGTTTTATAAAACCACCTTTATGGCTTAATTGTTCAATATCTTTGTCATGCATTATGCTAAATGGAAGAGAGTCAAAGGAAACGAGCTAAATCAGAATCAAAGGCAGGCAACAGTTAAGGTGTACAAGAAAGGTCAGACCAAGAGAGGAGAAAAAAGGAACCCTGCAAGCATACCAGTTTTGTATTTTGCCACAAGAAATAAGGAACTATAAAGATCGGACTGTACAGCATTATTCAATGTGGATATAGGAAAAAAAAGATAACTCTTTCAACCTCTAAACATGTGTTGGACACCGGCAGCCCTTTCTGTCTTTGTAGATGCAATGTTTCAACATATTCACATGTATCACACTTATCTGAAGCTCTTTATATATGCCTAACCTCTAATGAAATGAAAGTCTTATTTACATACTGACAGTAAAAGTGAATTCTTTATGTGAGCCAGTGGAGCAAAATGGTTAGTTTGGCCTGAATAATAAACCTGCAGTCTGGAAGGATGTGATGGCCAGTAACATAGAAGTATTCAGAGTCTTTAATTTGCTAAGCTATACATTCAAGATACTTTGTTAGGAAATTACTGCTATATTTTCCATTCAATCCTTGTGCCTTTATTGCACAATTTTGTACCTCACAAGGCTTATAAAGGGCAAAAGCTGCATTTGGTAATAGATATGTGGGCAAAAGGCCAAATTTGTGAAACTGACCGACAAAAACGAATTGAAAAGTCTTTCCGGGCCATTATTACTTGTGTAGAAATATCTGACTTATTGAAAATCAGCAATTCCTAAATAGCTGTCTATTCCAAGTACATAAAGATTCTCTCTGAGTTTAAATATATTTTCAAGCAATAGTTGTTGCAATAAGAAGATGGCAAATTGAATTTTTCTTCTTTTCACCTGCATTCTTCATTGGAAATTGTAACACTCACAGAGTACTTTAATCCTTTCTATCATACATTTACCTCCATCAGGGAAGGTTTACTGCTAATATTAGGGCATGACAGTCCAGTAAGAGCCCACTGTCAAAGAGCTAGCAATGCTGGCTGTAAAGGAACCAAACCGCAGTGCAGCATTCTTCCCCTATCCTTAGCTCGCAGGCAGTACCTTAATGAAATGAAGAGAACTGACAGAGAGAGATGAGAACTCAGCGTGACAACTGCTTTTAGAGGCAGGCTGAGCCAAAACAATTTGATGCATGCAATATCACCTCAATAACACCTCCTAGGCTTGCATATTCCATTATATAGTCTGTGTGTCTCTACTCTTTTTTTCCCCCCTCCTTCTTCCCCCCCGTCCCCAACTACAAATACTTCAGACTAATGGTAGTAAACAATTGTACTGCATTCATCCTTGGAAGAAGGCTGCCAGTGCCACCCTGGTGCATCGTGTGTGCATGCTCTGTAAACTTTAACAGTAAAGGAAACAATTTAAGGTGTTCTCATTTGCAAAATGCCTTAGCTAGTCTAGTTCACTAAAGGTTATTAGCACAGTGAAAAAGATAACAAAATCTCTTGGATACTCCTGTGAAGGAATAGGTACAGTAAAGAATTAAAAAAAAAAAAAGAAAAGTTTTGCTTAGTGCTCACAGGCTAAGCAGTCACTGGATCAAAGTGCAGGTAAGGTAAACTGAGTTAATTATATCAGGATCTAGCAAAGCAAGTAGAAAGTGTTATGTAATGTCACATTGCAAAATCCAAACTCTTACCTATTTAGCAATCTTCCCCACAGAATATATTTCTTTTCAACATCGCTGTTTCAGCACAGCACCTTTTTATCAAATGTCATCTTAACTATGGTGCTGCTTATTACATTTTGGGTATATCAGCAGTTTTAGTAAAGTCAAAACAACTCAGGAAACCAACATAATTCTGGCAAATCTAGGGGGACACACCCTATTTCTGGATAGAGCAAACTGTTTACCATGTAGTATGTAATTTTAAATTTCATATTAATTGAAACATTAAAAAAATTACATTTGAAGTGAAAATGTTCTTATTTAAGGCAATAGTCAAATATTTACGCTTTCTTAAAAATTTTCCCCTTTGTCCACTGAAAGAACATCTTGTTGACAGTGAGATGCATTTGACAAACATTTCAATGTTGTACCAGCTACAAAGTTGACCAAAAAACCTCATGTCATAGAAAGAAACTGACATATAGACACTGTACTTCATTTCTCCTTTGTTTTTCTTTAGATGAGTCAGCAAATCATTCCTCATGTATTAGACATGCTGGTAAATAAAATAGCTTTCTGATCTGCTGAAAATGCATTCAGTTTCACACCCATCTTCCTCTCAGTAAGTTAACAACAGAATTGTTATATTCTTTCTTACTATGTAGCCCAGTTATTGGATCATGTAGACAAAACATTCTACCGAGATTACTCAATTTTATAATCTATTTTAATCTTAGATTTGTAATGGAAATCAATAATTAACCTGTTTATGTTTGACCTGCATACATCATCTGAAAGGTATAGCAAACCAAAGCAATCTTTTACAGTTCTAGTCCTAAAGGGGAAGCAGCAAAAATTCATGCATCTAAAAATGGAATAAACAGATTAGAGGCTTGGTTGGGTTTTTTTATGGCTTTACAAGTCTTTATAAGAACAAAAGAAATCATTACTTTTTTATCTTAGAACTGCATTTTAAATGGCAACCAGCAATCAATGGAATTGCTCAGGCTGAGTCCTGCTAGGCTAGAAAGTTGCATTCTAATGCAGATTGTAAGATCTTTGAAACAGAAACATTGTCATAGCTCTAGTCTGAAAATAACATCCATAACAGGTGACCTATAGATCTGAATCAATTATAATCTCTCTATCCAAGTTTCTTTGCTGATCTTCATCAACATTTTTTTTTTATCTTAAAATAAAAGAAACTTGATGCCCCTTCTCAATTCCCTGATGGGAAAAGGAAGGCTTGCTTACTTTATTTTAATTACTAAGGGATAGTTCATACGAATACTAGTACAGTTGTAATAAAAGCAACAACAGCCTCTATATGACATCTTTGTCTCTTAGATTTCCTGGTTGCAGGATATGTAAATTGCTGATGCCTTCATTCTTTAATGGACAGGAAAATATAAACCACTTTTTCCTCTTTTCAGCTTCCCTGAAGTATCTAGAGCCATTTGTGTTAAATACCAAAATAAAAATAATAGCATTGGCAGTGTTTACTGTCTCCGCACTATTTTAGCCTATGACAAGACTGATGTCTTCTCAACAACAGATCTCAAAATGTATTTGTAAAAGAGGAATAATGACTTGAAATATTTTAATATGGTCCTGCATAAAAAAGCCAGTATTCTCTGCGTGTATGTGTGTACATATATATATATATTTATTTATATGAGCTATCTAGAAAAAACAGGATTTTTGATAACTGCAGATGATAAAGTCACTGGCACGTTAACTCTAGGAGGAGGCCATTTTACAGAGAAACTAAGATTTTGGCAAACTGGGTACATTTGAGACACATATATGCATGTATCATTTGGTATAACCCACACATAGAAATTAAGAATACATGTCATACCCATGGAGAAAAAGAATGAGTGCTCTGAAACTGCCTGGGAAGGATTTATAATTTTTAAAGAGAAAGTCAGATTTTGATCTACAGGTACACAGTCTGGGATAAATATTACCAAAAAAAAAAAAAAAAAAAAAGTCCTTTAAACCAGATGATAAATTCATAAGGGTAAATAAGTACAAGCTGAAAATGGGAAAAGTAAAAATTATGTCATTCTTATTTTGACATAGATAATTTCAGCCCCTTTTGGTGTCAGTATCAGTGAGCTTTGATCTCCATTTGACCGATTTCTTCCAAAATATCTGAAAAGTGTTAACAGGTTTCTCCTGGCTTTTTTTCCTACTCATTATTTGTTACTTAGTCGAAAAAAAAAAATATAATTACTTACACAGTTGTGCGTCCAATATTATACTGGATTGTTTCTGTCACAAAATGTAATCTAGATATTAATAGTTAATATTTTTTTCTCATCTAGCATACTTTGTACGAGTTAAACATTATTAGATTGCAATTTCTGTGATTACACATCTCTCTCATTTTTTCTTTAATTGACTGCTATCACATTTATCACCTAGGCTGTAAAGAGGAGCTCGTCCTGCAGAAAATGCCAGTCCCTTCAAGAAATAGACAGAAATGTCAGTCTTGATTTGGATCTCAGTATGAACTTTTCTGCAGCTCTGAACTGTTTCGAGGATGATGTGGTTTAACAAAAATATCACTCTGGAGCTAGCAAATTATCAGTAAAGATGACAGAAGATGGCTATTGTATGAGACAAAGTATTCTGGAAGAGGCAAAATGCTATTTACATACAACAGTATAAACTTTAGGAAGGGTCTGGTCTCATAACAAGGATAAACATGGTTTAGTACAGTTCCTCCTTTTCTCACCAAAGCAATCAGACCATGATCAAAACTGATGAAATTCTGAGAGAGAGCACGGGGTCCTTCTGCTGCGTACAGGTTGGAGAGCACAGGAGCCAACTTCCTCCCGCCGTCATCTCAGGTTCTTGTTGACTACAAACAGCTGTGTGGAGAATTTACAGCTCTTAATTCCCAACAGGATAGAAAGCTGGCTGAGTAAATAGCAAACATATAAATTTATACTTCTCCCAGGAGTCATCATGAAGTCTGACCCTAATAGATAATTTACGAAACAGGTGATATTAAATACTCTCCAGTGGTATCTGTCAAGCATGTAACATATACCTAAACTAAAGATTGATTTCTAACCGGAAGGGATTTGATATTTAAAATGTCTTATCATTTTGTGGAACTCCACATGGTGGCAATAATCACAGGTAGATAGTTCAAACACACAACTATACAGAACATTGTACAGTGTCTATAAATGTAAATACTTTTTGTTAAAAAAAGTAATGGTTGTGCTTGACCTTCATCTCTGATGATCAGGATTGGCTGCTGATGTGATCTGTTGAATTAATTGATGTCTCATCATACAGTAACGACAGCAGGACAGGCTTTACTATTAGGTTCATAGTATGAACAACTCTAATGTGAACAACCTTTTACTGTGCAATATTTCAGTACCAAAATTTAAAACATCAATCATTTTCCTAGTAAGATTTGTAAGGGCCTGGCATGACTTTTTCTGTGAACGATAAAAACTGCAAAGAAATAATGCAATGTTTTAAGTTAGCAACAAAGTACTCTACGTGGATATTCCTTCCTCAGGAATTTCTCCTGCAAAACAAAATTTAAAAACAAACCAAAACAAAAAAAACCCCAAAACCCAAACAAACAAACAAACAAACAAACAAAACAAAAACACCCCAAAAAAACTTGCTGGGAAATGGGGAAACTAAATGAGTGCTTCATTTGAAAGTGAAAACAGTTGTCTACAGGATGGTAGAGCATGCAGTGCTGTGATGTTGCTCTGTCACATAAATAGTAATTTTCTTCATATTCACTTTGAACAAGATTACCTGTCTGCTTAATGCAACTGTTTCAAAGATTTGGAGATAAAAATAATGGAACAATGTTTGGGCAGCAAGTCCTTGACCTATCTCCACCTGTATCATTGTGATACTTATGCTACTCCATCACAATATATTTCCAGAACTAATAGCAAACTTCAGATACAGATATAGTACTTGAAGGCAGAGAAAAATGGAAGAACAATGCTGGTTTTACTTGTTTTAGCACTCTTCTTGCTATTGCCTCTTGGAAAACCAAAATAACATATTTTTTTATGGTGTATTCTAAATCCTTTCCCTATTTCTCACACCATTTCCAATGTAAGTACTCTCACCTCCAAATTTCTAGAACCCAGGAATAAAAATTTTGCCATCATGATGTTAAAACTTTTTTTTTCTTCCTTTTTTTTCTTAAATACAATGATAAAGAACTACAGATGTGCCTAAATCTTTGTTATTTCCTAATCTGGCTAATAAGAAATTATGTATTTGGAAGGACTTTTTTACATATCCTTTTATTCACATGTGCCAAAAAACAAGAAAAAGGTTTCTACTAAATTATTTTGCTGATGTTAATTTATTATTATTATTATTACTGAAAGAATATTCTTTGTCATGCTGAGTTCTTCCTTCATTCCATGTCAAAGAGTTAAAAGTATCTATTGTACAGATTTCTTGAAAAACTGCTGGGAAGTCTTAAAGAAAGACAGGCAGAGATGTGTGAAGAAACCAGTGATGAATGTGCAACTGGAAATGAGAGCAGCCTTTCACATCACCGTGAGCTCTGACATTCTGTTGAGGGTAGTGCCCTTAAAGGGAAGAACTAAACAGGTCTCCCAGACTAGTTTGTAAGGGATTTGCTGTGACATATGCAGAAAAGGATTCAAGACTTCCTTATTTCTGTAGTATCTTACAAAAAAAACCCAAAAAAAAAAAAAACAGAAAAAACAACAAAACACAAAAGAAAATAACAAACAAATGAAAACCAAAAAAACCCAACCAGCTACAACTATGTTAGCACATTTTAAATATTATTTTTCCATAGAAGAGATTGGAATAGCTGCCACAGAACCACCGTGGAACTGCAAAGTGGAAAACAGATTTGTCCTGTGAAACAAACTCAATACACAGCATGCAGAAAAGCTGAAGAGCTGGTAGATGAATTATACACAATATGGCACTTGAAGAATTTATCTTCAAATAAAGACAGCATGAATACATAAACCAGTGACTGAGTACCAAAACTTTTGTTAGGTTTCAGTCTCCTTTGAATTTTAAAAAGCAAAAAACCAACAACTCAGTAACCGAGAACACAGGTAGAAAAGAATCATGGGGCAATACCACTGATCACAAAAAAATAACGTCCTGGTTTTGGCTGGGACAGGGTTAGTTTTCTTCATAGTAGCTAGTAAGAGGTTATGTTTTGGATTTGTGCTGAGAAGGCTGATAACACACTGATGTTGATAGTTGCTGCCAGGACAGTCAAGGACTTTTCAGCTTCTCTGCTGTGCCAGTGTCTGCAGGGGCAGGAGAAGCTGGGAGGGAGCATGGCCCCAATCACTAGCCCAAGATGCGACCTTAGGTTTAGGATTGGGACCCAAAGTGGCCAATGGTCTATTCCACATCATGCACGTCATGTCCAGACTATAGATGGCAGCCTGTCTGGAAGTTATTATTTCCAATATTATTGTAGTTCAGTTATTAAACTGTTTTCACGTCAACCCTTGAGTCTCTTTTCCCTTTACCTCCTTAATTCTCACCCTTATCCCTGGGATGCAGGAGTTAATAAAATAGATAAAGGAAACAGATGTGATACATTAGTGAGAACAAGATAAAAGTCCAATCACATTTATTTCTGAAAAAGAAACAAACATTACTTTGTCTCTTGCGTTTAAGTGGGGTTATAGCAGATGTGGTTTTGCCACTTGTATGCTAGTTAAACAAGAATACCAACCATTTGAAGAATCATCCTTTTCTATGAAGTAAGCAATTTGGGTTTTTTTGAATCTCTAATGACATATTTGTCACACACTGATTTGGCAGAGGTTCCAACTTATCAGTATTTGTATGGTGGAGGCACTAAATCTGAACTGTAGTTACTAAACAGCACTCCCAAATAATTCTCCCGTCTGTTTAATTTTTGTGCTATGGCACTATCTCTGAGCCAAATCTCTTGATCTGATATAAAGCAGGATAAAGTCTCTTAATTAACTCACTGCTGCCATTTTCCCCTCCTCCCTGCACCCCTGCTAGGTCTCCTACCTCATGGTATTTCCCCACTTGCCTCCTAGGTTTGGGGGGGAAAAAACTTCCTCTTCCTGCCAGCTTGAGCATGGTGCTTACTATCAAGTTGCTGTCTTGTATCCAGTCATTGGTGTTCGTTTGTCTTGACTTACCTCACTGACTCCCAAGTCAGCGGTCTGTATTCAAGGACAGTCTCACCCTGAGCTACTCATCCTATTCGTAAAGAAACCAACCTACCCAGAAAGCACTGAATTTCATTTTCCATTTTGTTCTTAGGTATTTGCTGGACAGACAATAGCTTTCATAGTTGAGTTGGCTAAGTAAATACAGAATATATTCAGGCAGTGTTTGTTGTGTTCTTTTCTTCAAAGACTTGGAATTTGCTGATTTGTTTACACAGCTTGGGCTATATAAGCGGTCAGATTATGCACACAGCAGTATTTCTGACCCTTCATTTCACTTTAATCCTAAAATCCAATTTGTTTTGTGAGTGTCCTGATACACGGTGGAGGAAGAAAGAAAACACTTCAGAGGCAACAAGGACTACCTGGACAATTTAAAAACACATGTTAATTTTCTGTCCTCTTGTGCATCTGAAAACCCAATAGCTTTAAAGATAATTGAACATTTAGGGACATAAGAGTTGTTTCAGAATAGGGAGACAACAAATATTAATCAGCTATTTAACATATTTTGCATTGATCTTTGTCTTACTTATACATATGGGAGAATGTTTCAGATCAAAGTATGAATAGTCAGCTATTTTTGTCTCTTTTCACCAGTTGCAAAGCACAAGAAAACTTTTCCTTCTTTTCTTTATATATAAATCCCTAGGCTAGACTTGTAGTAGACATAGATAGGCACAAATGCTCTAAATTTTAATGCAGAGAACAGTACTTCTGAATCAGAACCACTATTTTCTGTGTTAGCCCTGACCATGAACTGATCCTCAAAACTTAGTTTTCCAGAGAGTTTTGGCAAGTCCAAAGCACTGAATTGGGTCTTGTTTATCTATTTGATTTCCTTCAAAAATACTTCTGCATATTTAAAATTTTCTCAAGGAAAATTCTTAAGTAAAAAAATAATTTTTCTTTTCCTGTCACTGAACACTGACAAACATATAAAAGTATAAACTATTATATTGAAAACACAGCTATAAATGTCCTCTTTTTAATGCTAATAAATTGAGATAGTAGTCATTCTATTGTATAAAGTCTTTCCCAAAGAATGAACAACATATATCTTAAGTATAGTTATGAACAAGGACATGTACGCAAGAAGCACATACACACCTTTTTCAGCTGATCAAGACAGACATCTATGGCGCTGATGTCTTAATTTATTCTAGTCAATTTTCATTTAGTTTGGCATTGTACAGATATGGATAAAATGACAGCTCCTAACACAAAAATTTAATAGTTAAAAATACAGTTTTATAGGTTAAGGTTTTTAAGTTATTCAAGATTCTTACTGGCTTTTAAAAGATGTTATCAACCTTTGGATTGCCATGGAACTTTGTTTTTAGCTTTACTTTTTTTATTAGAAACATTAGCTCATCTTGAAAGTGATGATATGTTCATGCAGGAAACATTAGTAAACTCACTCTGTTTACAACTGCCATGTACTTACATAAAATACTGAAATGAAGTAAGCACTAATGTGCTGTTTTCTTTCAACTGGTGTAACTAGACAAACATATATGTGCTTAATACAGTATTAATACAACTAAGTATTGTCCGTATATTTTTTGCCTACTTTCCAACCTTAATCTTTAACTTTAGGATTATTACATGCATCCAGTTTTTAAAATCCAAACACATATATGTACATATATATACATGGATATATAGGGTAAAAATCATAGCAGTTTTATTCTGTGAAAATGTTTCTCATGAAAAAACAAGCATTGCTTCAAAGGATTTACAGCTCTAATTTTGCTTTTATGTTAGTTATACCCGGTATGTTGTTTCTGTCAGAGCTGCCACAAGCAACAGTTTTGCATGGTTGTATAATTAATGTGTCAAACTTGGCCTTCAGGATTACTGAGAGATTTACCTATTCACTCTCTACTTACTTTGCAAAATGGGAGTACACTGAACCTGAAATCAGCTGCCAGATTTAAACATTCCGAGCTTATTGAGCAAAAGTCTACCTCTCAAGTCAAGACTAACAAACCGATTCTTAAAGTAATGGAATACAATCACAAAGTTTTAATTCAGAACAAATACATGTGATTATAAATCATCCAGCACCCTATGAACTTTTTCTATTTCTAAATAGGGCTTTTTTGGAAAAACATAACTGGTGAGAAAACTCATTTTCTAACACACTACTGAGGGAAAGTAGGAAGTTTATTGTTGGCTAGTCAGTGTTGCAAACTTGCTTTCAGTTACGGTAATCAAAACCTGTTTTTTCTCCTCCTCCCACAATTATTTTAATGAACAAAACCAAGACATTTTGGATTTTTGTAACTTGCAAATTAAGGTTTTAGTCAAATATTGCATAAACTGGACTTTTGCTATTTTTTTTTTTTCATTGTGACCTGGATTTCACTTGAAGCTCTTCATGCTTTGTTGCCCAAAGTACAAATAAAACAGTGAATTCATGTTTATGAGACTGTGAAGACACTCTATTTACAATAAGATAGAACAATTTAATTTCTCTTTTACATTTAAATGCAAAATGTGCTGGATTCAATACCACCATTTCACTTAATTCTCTACTTCTCATCTCTTTAAATAAAGTATATATATTTTATTTGTGTGAGTGTGTGCATAAAGAAACATGTTCACTGCCTAAATTACACCTGAAAGCAGAAAATTACATCAGAATACAATTAATGACTTCATCAAAGAAAGGACTAATGCACAGAAAGTGAACTTATCCTCACACATCAATATAGGCTGTCTTGACTATAGCTAGACCCTCAAAGTATTTTTCTACTGTATGAATTTGTGTGTAATTAAAAATAACAGAAAGTATCTGGTATACATATTAAAGAGCTACAATAATAACATGAGTGAGGAGAGCATGATATCATATTTTTTTCTCTCTGTAGGTTTGCGTATCTGCGTGTGTATGGCGAGCATCTTTACCTTTTCCCCACACCATTCCCTTCTTCCCTGACTGGGTATAACTTAGCCCTGGAATCCCAGACAACAGTGTGTAAGTTAGAAGGCATCTGGGTCCTTGGCCTATAGGTAAATGGACATACATAAGGTGGGCTTTTAAAGGGATGTAGTCCTAAAATTTACTAGCATATAATACGTAATAACCAAACTGCCAGAATCAGATAATATTCACTGAAGAGTTGAATAAGAACTCAAGGAAATAAAAAAATGCATACTAATAATGATGACTAATACTAATAACTTCTCACTGCAAATCACTCGATACCTGTCAACTGAAGGGAGGCAAATGTGGATGTTAGTTTCATAAAAAGGTTTCAAAAGGATTCAAGGAACTTCAGACTTGTTAACAGGTATCATAAAGGATAAATAAAAAAAGAAAAAAAAAATAGTGGGCATCTGTGTGAATACTGTCTACTTGTGAAAGGACAACAGTCCTTCTTTTTATAGAAGCCAACATTGCAAGACTTTTGGAATCACTCAGCTGTTCAGCACATTTGGATAAGAGTGACCAAGTTCTTGTGCCTTCCCTGGATTTCCAAAAGGCTTTTGATAAAGTTCCTTACCTCAAGCTTTTATTAAAACTAAGCAGCCACTACTACACGGACCATTTAAAGATATGAATTAAGAGTGCAGGAGTTAAAGAGCTATTTTGCACAATGGAGGGCCATCACCAATGGAGTTCTTCCAGAGCCTGTACTTGAACCAGTTCTGAAACCTGTGTTGCCTGACATACTCATAAATAACCTGGTCAAGAGACAAACAGTGAGGTGAGCTGGTTTGCTGACAAAGTTATTTAGGAGAGTAAGGACAACTGCAAAGAATTGTAGAAGGATATTAGGGGCACAAATAATGGAATTACAAAATTAGATATATGAAAGTCATTATAGATCAATGTAAAGTTGCACACGGCAAAAAATAAATCTACTTCCACAAATAAAACAATGAACTCTAGTTTACCATCAGGAGGAACATGTTGGTGTTAGAACAGTTTCATCAGAACACATATAGGTGTTTGGCAGCAAAAAAGAAAATCACTGCTAGGAATCGGGAGCAAAAGTGTAGAAGAAAAAACCAAGAGAGAACATAATCTTGCCATGGTATAAATCTATGTTCTCCCACATCTTATGGACTAAGTTAAAAAAAAAAAGGAAGAAAGGACTAGTGGTCATCAGTAAAGGTAGCAGGAGCCAGGCTCAAAGCAAACAACAAGTCTTTCTTCAATAACACATCATCTCCTGGTGCCCAAAAATATTTGGAGAATGGAAAAGTACCCACTTTCCTTCTTGCCGTTCCATTACTATCTGCTTAGATTCACTGTTGAAAACAGTTGAGATAGACCCTTGACTGAGGCACTAGAGCTTATGTAAACCCCATCATCTGAGTATTGCTCCTATATTTACCCTCTCCTTCTTCCCATTTGTTGAGACTTGTGGTATTCTGGGACACAGACATAGACGAGTAAAAATTACACTAACATTGCAAATGTTGAGAAGAAACAGAAGTTTGTCACTAGGACAGATTTGATTTATATATTTTTTTTTTTTAAATTGTAGCATAGATTTGTTGTATACCAGTCCCGACTATTTAAACTTTTTATTTTTTTTAAACTATATTATGGGATATTAACCACCAGCATGACACATAATTTATCATGTATCTTCTTTCAATCTTTAAATAAACTACAAGGAAGTTATAAAACAATTTAATAGTCTTATTTTGAAATGGTTTGTTGAACCAAAATGAAACTGTTAGAATATTATATGGCATTATGATTTGGCTTAGAAGATAGTCTTTCATACATTTTCATGTTTCCTGAGATTTTAATAGTCAGCAAACTCTGCACAGAGCATATGAAGGTAATAACTATGAATGATTTGCAGTGAAACTAGTTCCAAGTTCACTTTTTCCATTCTGAAAAAAAATCATACCTAAAAGAAATAATGTTTCAATTCTAAATTCAAAGCACAAGTGAGCTGAAATATAAGTCTCTGCATGAAGAGTACTTAAAAAACATTAGAATCCAGAGCAAGAGAATAAAAGAAGGCAAGGCTTTGAAATTATTGAGTCATTATTGATTGGGTTCTACATTTCTCTGAATTAATTTTCAATGGATTTTCCTGAAGAATATGTGCAGGTTATTTTGAGTTTGTTTCTTGCTTTAGCATCAGCCACGTAGCTAGCCTGCAAATATATTCTCGTAACTTCTTATTTACATAGGCCTATTTCAAACACTTTCTATGTCTCTTTACCTTGTGCTTCTAGCGCAGCACCTTCACTGAGACTAGAGCTAGTGAAATATTTTTAAAGATTTCACCCCCCTGTTTTCCAATTTTTTGTTTAGATTTTTTGTATGCTTACAGAAGAAGAATAGCTACTTTTGAGGAATTTTTTTTTAAAAAAATGCCTCACTTCAGTTTCAAAGAAAAAAAGATCAGGTTTCAAAAAAATTCAAATGTCTGGAGTTACGGAAGGGAAATTGGTTAAGAGGATTCTATTGTGGAATACTGAAAGTGGGGTTGGAAGATAACAGGAGGGAGAGAAGCAGGCTTTACTGCAAGGAGTAAACAGACTGATGCTACAAGTACATTAAAGTAGTCTTATAAAATGGAAAACAACTGTTCTCTAACTGTGTGTATTTGACTGAGGGCGATATTGTGCATTTCTTTTTGCTGATTACTTAGCACTTATAAAAGTAAGCTCATGGCTCTAGGTGATTATGTCACATAGTATGACTGTTAGGTATCCATGCCCACGTCCTCCTGCTCACCAGATAATTAAGAAAGGACATGAGGCATTTATTAAAAAAAATATACAACCAGATACTGAATCAAAAAGCAGAGAGAATAAAAAACTAGAATAAACAGTAGTTTTGGTGGGGGAAAAAAAAATCAGCTCCATGCAAAGTTTCACAGATAAGAAACTAGTGCAATTAGTCTGCTTGAGATTATTAACTTCATCTATCTTGGACATGCACAATTGTGGAAAGGAGACTGAGGAGGAGGAAAGCTCAGTGAATGACTGTGTTTCTGTAAACAACAGCAACTGCAGAAACAAAGCAAATTATTTGCAAGACCACTAGACCTAAGACCCCTACATAAATTTAGAACTCATTGGAAGCTAGGGGGAAAATAGATGCTTCTATCACCATCTTTCCATTGAGCGGTGCCAGACATACAGCCACATTATCCTGTGCTGTTGTGGCTGTTTAGACCTGGACTGTCTCTCATCTGATGAGCCAGCTATTTGTTCAGATGTGACTGGTGTGGCAACATAACCACCTCTTAAAACCACCAGGTGGTGCATAAACTTTAACATAATGCACAGACAATAATTTCTCCTGTCTGAGGTCTTTATTCTAATGCCAGGGTTCCTCAAAAAAACAAAGAAGAATACTTCTGACATTTAGTGCACCGAGGTTAATTAGTTCTAGGGATTTTTAACACAATGGAAAGGAAGAAAAAAAACCAAAACACCCAACACCAAGTATATATTTAGTATTCATACAACTTCAGTAAAACAAATAATGAATAACTATCTTTTGTCTCTACGTCTGGTATTTTGCTGATTATACCTTCAACCTTGGCTACGAACTACATTTCAAAGCATAAATGACTTTGCATCACTGTATTACAAACCCTGTAACAGTATCACCTGCTATACAAGTAGACTGCCAGAATTCCTACCAGAATTATGGTACAATTATTTACAACACAGAACAACCATCTTTTATTTGTTACCTTAATATACTGTTGAATCATGAATGTCAAACATTTTCACTACAAGTTAATAAGATATTCAATTCCTTTATACAATTCACTTTGATTTAGAGACCATGCAAAGGAACCATCCAGCTTGTATCTAACAATGGTGACCATGTTTCTGCTAAATGGTTTCTAGATAGATTTTTTTTTCCCCACAAAGGTCTCTGAATGCCAGTATTTGTGAAATGTTACTTGATTTGCATTAAAATAAAATAATTTTCAAAAAAGATTTTGTTTTCTGTGGAAACAAAGCATTTTCTCATTAATTCTATTAACAGCAATAGTTTTCAGAGGGTTGAAAGATTAATGGGGCAGCACTTGGTAAACTGTGAATTCACTCCAGTGAGCCAATCTCTAAAAAAACCCCACAAAAAACAAAAACAAACAAAAAACCACAAAGGTGTATGAAGTACACATAATGTGTCTACATTTGCTAAGATGTGAAAAATGTGACATGTCTACAAAGGTACATGTTTTTTAAAATGAAAATGTTGAATTAGTCTTTCCTCCAGACAAATTTTCTAGTAAGTTTAGCACTCACTAATTTACTGTTTCTAAGGTTCCTGCATTTTCCATGCTAGGCATCATCATTATTAGTATTACCGCATTGCTTAAGTGCCCTATTTATGGATCAGCACCATTCTGTTAATAAGATGCTGAATAAACACAGAAAACTGTTACACCATCATTTAACATGTTCTCCTTATGAATCATTGAATGTGCTCTTTGTTCTGGTTGTAAGCCACTGCAGGCAAAGCTGGGCTATGACCCACACCTTGTTTTCAGCACAACTATTTCTAACTGCGGGGCTTTACCTGATAACAACAGTGGCTGGGAGTGGGCTTTAGATGTCTACTGGCAGGTCTATTTGTGAACTAAAAAGACAAAAGGAAAAATTTGTCTTACCTGTAATGTGCAGGTTTATAGATTAGACTCTTGTTATTTTATAAACAGTAATTTTCAAGAGATCAGCAGGTCAAGAGAACTGTTTCAATTTCCTACTGTAGCTCTGGTTTTACTGCCAGGGACTTGTTTTGATAAAATGTACGTGCACTTAACTGTCACACCAAACAGCACTAATTTTGATTAAAATGTCATACAATTAATGAATGCGTTAATTATGTTCTTAATAATTATAAAAAACACAGAATATTGAGTAACTTACTGGTTATTCCTCGAGTATTTGGGAAGGTTTATTTCTTTAGAAAGAAAATAATTATGGACTTGAATAGATAGACAGTATTTACATATTTAAGAGCTCATCAGTAATAACTTGGAAGATTCTTTGCAGAGTTTTTGGTGATATATTATAAGAAACAGTAAAAATGTATAAAATACCCAGTATAAACAAGTGCCTATATAATTTTTCTGTTCTTTGCATAGCTTTGTGGTTTCTCTTCCACCATCACCTACAGCCTTGTTGGAATTTTCTATTTAATTATACTGTCTTTATTTTAAATTAACGACACAGCATACCTGTGTTTACCATACCATATCAAACCTACTTTACCATACCAGTTTCAGGGCTGAAATAGAAGATACTGGCCAGCGAATAGATGACCTAGGATCATCACTTAAAGCACGTATATTACATGTATTATTGAAATTAGTCTTTTAAAACAACCCTTTAAAACATTTGTCATGTTGGTATTTATATTCCTTTTCCTAGTTTTCATTACCTATGTGTGGTGGATTGGCTGTCTGGCTGCCAGCTGCCTTCCTCAACAGGACAGGGGGAGAAAATAAAATGGAAAAGCTCACGGGCTGAGATAAGACACTGAGATCACTGACCAATTACCACCATGGGCAAACAGTCCCGACTTGAGGAAAATTAATTTAATTTATTGCCCACTAAAATAGAATTAGATGGTGAGGAAAAAAAAAAAAAAAAGACAAAACCTAATACTCCCTTCCCTCCACCCTCTTTCTCCCAGGCTCAACTTCACACCTTCATAACTGACTCCTCAACCTCCCTCCACCACCAAGCGGTGCAGGGGCTGGGGAATGGGGGGCTGTGGTCAGGCCAACACAGCTCCTCCTTCCTCCTCATGCTGTTCCCCTGCTCCAGCCCCGGGCCTGCCCAGTAGGTGCAGAGAAACCCCTGCCCCACTGGGGTCTCTCCTGGGGTATCTCTTCTGGGAGGCAGAGCCTGGAGCCCCTCCTGCCCTCCTCCCGGCACAGGGTTGCCCCTCCAGACCCCTGCTGCTGCCAGCAGCTGGGCACCTGCACCCAGCACAACAGGATAATTATATCCCTATATATATATATAATCTATATATACAAATATATGTATCACACCTGCAGATCTATAGAAGCAACTAAAATGGTTTTTTGAACCTTTGTTCAACAGATCTCTTGAATGCTTTCTTCTGGCCATGTCTGGTAAAAACACCAGCCTTGGCTTGAAGCAGCATAAATGGGAGAGGCTGTGGTGCCTTCCTTGCTGGCTGTGTTGGTACAGCCTGGTTCAGAATAGTATTTCCAATAAGCAAATCTCCCAAAATTAATATGTCTGTGCTACAATAATCCTTCAAACAATTAAAAACATCCAGCACAAAAAATTATCACCTTTAGGATTCTGTAGAGAAAATGACAAATTCCCTGAGCCCCACACACCCAATAGCCCCTCAGATTCACCAATATTCTCTCAATTCTCTCAGAAAATAATTATTAGAAAAAAAAAAAAACCCACAAACCATTAGTCTTTAATATATACACCAAGAGCACATAGAATGTATGTCATGTATCTGGGTTTTATCGTTATTGTGTTAATTTGCCTCTGAATATAATGGAGAATGTAATAGAAAAAATTATTAAGGAAAAAGATATATAAGCTTTCAGTAGAAATCAGGCATGGCTATGTTAAAAATTTATTTTTTCTTCTTCTTCAATTCTTAAGACCGAATATCTTCCTTTCTGTCTTTTTTTTTTATCATATTATTTGCAGGTGAAGACACTGATTTGCATCTCGACCTTTCACTTTAGAAGGAATAGGCACATGGTTCAAACCACAGTGCAGAATAAAATTTTAAGATTATAGGGAGTTCTGCTGCACTTCTGCCCTGCTGTTTACCCTTGACCAGATCACTTGAACTTTCTGCTTCTTCTCCTCATGCCTGTTTATATAGGATCAATTCAGAAGGAGCAGTTTAACAAAACAGCGTGTATATTCATTTTAGCAGGATTTGAACAAGGATGATGATAGCCTACCTGTACAAAGATGCTGTACTGAACTGACAACATTTAGCATAAACTTTCTTAGACAGGAATTTTCTTACTATACATAAGTGTGTAAAGTAGCAAAGACAATTCTTTAGTTTTATTTGCTATCACATGAAACGCAGAACATTTTTTTCCACTTACTGCAATGAAATGGTTGCATAAGAATATTGCTTGAAAAAGAATATTAAGGTATCTGATGACTTTTGGCAACAATTTTTTGTTGCATTTTTTGAACAATTTCTGAGGAAGTAATTGAAAAAATGTTTGGAAATCTGTATTTTATTTCCAAAACCAAAGGCTAATAGTAACAATCTCCAAAATGTATTTTAGAGTTTTAGAGTAAAGTTTAATAAAGTATACCTATAAAATATATATGCATGTGCAATGTCTATTTAATTACTTCTACTTCTGTCTTGTCATTTTTAATTTCATCTCATGCCTTCCTAAACCAGATTCAGTTCTAAGAGCTTGATTTTGGCAGTAGCATGTTGAGCTAGGTAGGATTCTGGTCTTATTTATCCATAAATTACAGTATTCCAAAATATTTTTTTTTCCCTCAAAGACTCACATCCAAAAGTGTTGGTCCATGTTAGGATAGGCATTTTTGATAGATCTCAACATCCATCTTTTAATATTAAAGTAAATAATGTTTTATTTCATATGCTTCTATATATCAGCATTGGTAATCCCTGAACATAGCTTGAGAACCCTGAAGAGAAGAACCAGATTTAAAAAAAAACAAAACAACAACAACAAAAAAACAAAAACCCACCACAAACAAAAAACACAAAACCAAAAATCAAAGGTATGAATATGGCCAGAATTACCCACCAGTTCTGGATAAACCACAGTTCTTAACAGATGGCAAGCTCTAAAATGAAGATAATCAAATTAGGACACTATTTTTGAAAAGATGTCATGACTCATCTCAACTCTATTTTTTCCCAAAATAGGACTGAGACAGGTATTTGTGAAGATAATTAACCTGAAATTACATGCATAAAGAAAAAAAACATTATTGTTGCCCACATGACTTTGCTTTTATGGTCAAAATACAATCCTTGTACTACCACTAAAATTCAGTGTTGCCTCTTTCTCTCTACCAAAGACAAGCTTAAGGAAATTCCATTACCAAGTATTTGATGTATCCAGGTAATAGTCATCAGCATTTTACAGTATATAAGCCTGCACAAAATGAGATCATTAACTTCACTGCTGTAATTATTACCTGTATTATTAACTGCACCCTTAGCACCAGAATTAAATTCTTATCTGTTCCAGGTACTGCATCTGAGAAACTGGAAGATCCCCAATGGAAAATAGTTCCTGTCACTAAAGGCTGAACTGTTCCCTGTAATTTATTTCCTTTTGCTGACTTATCATCTCAGTAGTGTAAAATCACTTTTTAGCAATGAGACTATGCCACATTGTAAAGGTACTGGGAAACTCCATACACAAGGTATCTTTCCCAGTCTGCACCAGGCAGACTTTTGCTGGTCAATTCCAGTATCATGCCACTCCCTGGATATCATACGGCAGAAGTGATTCAGTAAATTTGAGATGGGAGCCTGAAACGACAAACACCATGTTGGTTTTTGCTGTATTAAGATTTTCTTGAGGGCTTGCTCTACATTGGGTTTGCTCATTGTTTGATGTCCCTATCATTATCAGAACAGAACACACTAGGTCCCTTATTTCAGCAAAAATATGTCCAGACTGACATGATGAAATGCTGCAGGTCTTGGTTTATTTTTTTCTCCTTAAAAAAAGCCCCCACATTTTCTAACTGTTCTCATACAGCTTTTTTGAACAAAAAACCCAAACCCCTACTCAGCATGCTGGTATACAACATGGAGTATTATATTCAGAATATCCTGCTAATAAGAACACTGAAACTTTCAGAATCACATCCATATTTCTCATATAACGTCAACATACCTTACACTCCTTTTCTTTTTCTAAGAAACACTATGTGAACACGAAACTCGAACCACAGACAGTACACGAGTGAAATCAGAATAGCTATGCTGGTTAACAGTGGCTAGTGGACCATGTTCCAAAAAGCTCTCCTCTTGTTACTTCCAATTTTTAGAGGGCACGAAGATATTGATTATAAGCTTAAATAGGTGAACGTACAAACAACATCTATATGACTTACGCAGAAATCATGTAGGCAATTCAGTGAAAAACTAGTACTGGTGGCTGTTGGATCTACACATAATTCAAGTTAGATCATGTGGGGAAAATTACATTTTGTCCCAGAAAAAGCTGTACAAGCCACAAAAAGGTAGTTCTGCAACTTTACTCTAGATTTTGTTTACTAAGCACAAGCAAAATTATTAAGTGCAATATAGTAATGAACAACTGTATTTTTTTAAGCATCAAATATGCATAGCTTTGACTTGCATAAGAAGGTGCACTGTGATTCGAAGATGGTATATAAGGAAGCCTGTTTTTCATTACATGATTTTTATCATCTTCAGAGACAAGAAGATGCTAGATAAATTTATATTAAATGTCTTACCCATTCACTAAAAAAAGGAATCTAGTAATTCCCCAATTCATATTCAGTGAAATGTCAACACGGGCATTCAGGCTATTGAAACAACTGATCATTTTACCAGAGCACAAACTTAAAGGTGAATATTTTGAATGTAAGCCCAAACTGTGACATTAAAGCACTGTAAAACATCCTAGGGAGGAACTTGCAACAGAATCAAGTGTCAGGCAACAGAATCCTTCCTCATGTGTTGTAGTTCATATAAAGATAATACCCTGTGTGTGCTAGAATATCATTTTAAGTAGCATAGCTTGTTTTCACAACTACAGCTGGCCAGGTATGTGTTGATCAAAGAGAAAATTGAGCAAGACCATAATCTTCACTATGACTCCCTTTTTACAGGCTGCATATGAATAGGAAGGAACTCAGACAGCAATCCCTTCCTCAACTGTAAATTGCATTATGCGCTCCTTTTGTTTACGCTTCCTTTGATTATGACCCAGGAAACTGATGTGTTTGCTTGCATTAGCATAAATTTTTCAGAATTACAAAGGATTTAATCCACACAGAAATATTATAAAATGGCTGATACCTTGCAAATTCACGGCTGCTGTCATTATATATAGTCATACTATTACACAGTATTTTCATATAGGTCATACAGTTGATTGTAAAAAACAAAGTTTCCTATGACAGAAACAAACCTTACTTCCAATGTAGTCATTATATATAGTCATACTATTACACAATATTTTCATATAGGTCATACAGTTGATTGTAAAAAACAGTTTCCTATGACAGAAACAAACCTTACCTCCAATGTAATCTGCAACTGCTCAAAAAACAAAGGAAGAAAAAGTTTGTTCATGGAATTTAATCAGAGTTTTTTGCTCTATGTCTTATTACAGATCTGTGTTGGCTGAAAAGAAACAGAAGCCATTAGGAAGGCTGAAGGGCTATGAATGCTTATCAGCCAGGAATAACAAAGGTTTTTCTCACTTACACGTCAGTGAACTGAAACCTGCAAATCTGGCATATTTCAAGCTACTGAGTTACTGAAGAATGAACTATTTCAACTGGGACTTGGTGCTTTTCTTCCTCATCATTCTCATCTCAATTTATTCCTCCTCAGGTGTAATCAAATGCATCTAAATTTCCACTTCTGAATTAGGTTAAATAATTCTCACATCTAGGTGCCATAAAGAATCCTTACTGTGAATTATCAGATATAAATTTCCTACTCACCCTCATGTATTTTGAATGTGAATTCTGAATCACTCCTCAAAGTGTCTCATATTTGACATGAACAAACTGAGCAAGGCTAAGAAGAACCAGAGACTAGAGTAGAAAAACCACCAAGGATAGCGCTTCAATCAGTAGCAATACACAACACAGTTACTGATAATGCCTACTTTAATTCCTCTGGTAGAGGTAGCTCGGTCACCAGATTGTTTAAAGGCCATTAGGGATCACAGTTGCTTCCTTTTGCTCATTACACAAGACTTGGAACAAAACTGCTTTTCTAAATAGTTGTCTGTATATGTGGTTTCCAACACAGAGAAACTTTTAGCTCTTACAGCTGTAATTCTATTAATCTTCAAGCACAGGACAAGTTACTAAGGAAATTGTTACCACTGAGCTGTGCCCAAACTCTTTATTAATTAAAAACCAAGTAACATTTTCCCAAATGCTATAACCCTCACCTACATCTAAATTTCTGCATTACTTGAATCTTTTGACCATTTTTATTTAATCTCTCATTAACTTCTTTCCTCCAGAGCCTTGACATGAGGAAAAAGCAGAGCCTTGGCATGAAAAAAAGAGAGCTCTTGTATGGGGCTAGAAGAGCTCTATCTTCTCGTCTCCTTTGCCAAACCTCATCTCCTGAAAGCACCAAAAGACAGCTTGGCACCCCCTCCTTCCATCCTTCATTATACCATCAGGTACTCCTACTAACAGCAGCATAAAGTCTTCCTTCTGCCTCTCCTTCTCATGCTTTGTTTCTTTCTTTTCTACTATCCGATCTGAAAGGACAGCTGGAATCTGATATCCAGAGCAAAAGAAGTGTTAGGCTGGAAGAGGAAAACAATTCAGAACATGCCAAAGGGATGACTTCTATTCTGTAGAAACCTGAACTCTGTCTTTGAGAATGTGATCCCTTCTTCCCTTTATTCTGCTGTTCCCCAACCTGAGAGACAGTGTTATCATAAGATATAATATACCTAAAAATAACCAGGTAACTAAAGATTAGTGAAAAATTCAGTTACTGCTTGACAGCTTCAAATTTTGCTGTTCACAGCTATTTACAATATCCTCCCTCAGAAGCTCAAAAAGAGGTTTCATCTTCACATTATTTCACCATTACTGATTTTTCTTCTCATGTTTCTTATAAAGACAGTCAACAAGACTTTGCTTCCTTTACATTCCTATTACTGCTTCAAAGTCACTAATTACTGGCTTCGGATTTGTTTTCAATTTGTATGTCATACTAACAGATCAACACTGTCTTGTGGTCTTCAAATACTGCCTCCTTTCATTTTATGCAACAGATACACAGATGCAGACACACATACAGATAAAACACAACACTTTTATGCATATTAACATATATTACAGAGAAAACAAAAAATACAGCCATAGACAGAAACAGCAACTTAGGGACACAGCTTATGCTGCTTTTGTTCTTCAACTACTTTTTCAATTCAGCTATAAACATGCTTTGTCAGAAAGTTTCTGGGTCTCCACATATGCAAGTGTGCACAGCTACTCCAAAAGACCCACCTAATCTAAAAAGATCTAACAGAGTAGATAAATAATATTTTGTATTTATTATTTAGCTATCCTCCCCCCCCCAAATCAGCAGAATATTTGCCAGCTTCATTGGTAGGTTTTTGATTTCTTAAAAGCACTATGCAATATGAAGTGTGTATGCTTAGCTGAGCCCTGCAAAGTAGAAATTAAAATAGCATCATGGTCACCTATGTCAATCACCTTTAACAAGGACTTTCACCAAATGAATCTGAATTTAGTAAAAAATCCTGCTAATGATCCATATTTCTTTCCCAAAATTGCGTGTTGGTACTTCGGTGCTAAGGGACAAGCCACAAAAAGTTCCATCAGCAGCATACTCAAACTGGTTCTCCATGTACATAAATCTATTGAGTAAGACAAAGCCATTTTGGTGCTTTTCATGACAGTATTGCACGACAGAGGCCTCTAGGAAGCTGCTTCTATTTCAGTGAGCAACTTCATTTTCAGCATTCTTTGTCTTATAAATGTGTCTTCACATTAGCCAATGAATTAATTTGCTCACATACTTAATTTTTATCATCTTGCAGTTCTTTTTCATTTTTTGCTTGTAACTTGCTGAAGATTACATTAGATTTTCAAATCCCTTGAAAATTATCTAAATCCTAAACACTGAACATTAAAAGTGAAAAGGGTTTTTAAAAAATATTTCAGTGAAGCTACAACTTTCACTTAAGGGTATGGCAAGAACAATATTATAAGAGAATTCCAGACTGCCATTTGCCATTTAAAAAGCCTGATCTTTTTCATGACCATGGTTTGTACATACATTTTGTGAACAAGAATGAAAAACATAAATCTCATTATGTAACTGGGTTTTTTAGATCTGTGTGCAATAAAGATGCACAAGGCAGAACACCCTCACATTGAATTTAATGAGATCTGTGTGCTACACCAGCAGGTGTCACAATTCAGCTGGACACACATGAACTGCTCTTACTATCCTTCATTTTAGACTGCTTCTGACAACAGAATCTTTACCCTCACAAGATTAGAAAGAGATAACTCACTGGTTGACTTGTTCTTATGTACAGGACTGACTGAAACTTTGGCCAGGTTTCTGTGGCAAGAACACTATAAACTATAGTAGTGTTATTCCATATTTCAGTTCTTCCTCTTTGTTCAATGTGTAGATGGAGCATTGGCTCCATCTTTTATTGTTGTAATAAAAAAACCCATCTATTACAGTAATAAATGACGAAACGTAGATTGTGGTTCTTCTTTATGTCAATGACTTTTAGTCTTACACTACATCAGAGCTCACCACGTTCTTACACACTGTGTGCCACAACTGGACTGTACGACAGACCTTCATTTTGGATTAAATCGAAGTAATAATAGTATGATGGATGCATAGGAAGGATTTTCTATTCATTTTCTGGGGCCATATGGCTGTTTTTATAGAATCGCAGATTACTTTTTAATGTTTAGATGGATTTTTACATTTTTTAGACTTGTGTGCATTGCCTCTTGTCCTGTCAGTGGGCACCACTGACAAAAGCCTGTCTCCCTCCCTCCCCTTCATTCCCTCCTATAAGGTATTTATACAAACTTATCCCCCTGAGCCTTCTCTGCTTCATGCTGAACAGTCCCAGCCCTCTCAGTCTCTCTTTCTATGTCAGATGCTCTAGCTGCTTATATATCTTTATGACCCTTCAACAGATTTATTCCAGTTAAGTCCCTATCTTTCTTGTACTGGGGAGCCCAGAACTAGACCCAGCACTCCCAGAGTGGTCTGACCAGTGCTAAGCGGAAGGCGAAGGGGCTGCTTCCCTCTACCTACTGGCAACACTCTTCCACAAGCAGTCTGAGAAGCTGCTGGCCAAACTTGGCCACGAGGGCACACTCGCTGGCTCACAGTCAACTTGGTATCTGCCATGATCCCCACTTCTCTGCAGAGCTGCTTTCCAGCTGGTCTGACTGACTGTGTACTGGTGACTGGGGTTACTCCTCCCCAGATGCAGGACTTGGAATTTAATGAGATTCCTCTCTTCCCATTTCTCCAGCCCACCAAAGTCCCTCTGAACAGCAGCACACTTATCTGGTGTATCAACCACTCCTCATACTTTTATATCATCTGCAAACTTGCTTAGCACACATTGCACCCCATCATCCAGCTCATTAATGAAGATAGAATCATAGAATCATTAAGGTTGGTTAGAAAAGACCTCAAGGATCATCAAGTCCAACCGTCAACCCACGCCACCTAACACACTAAACCATGTCCCTAAGCAGTTTCCGTCTTCCAGGGAAGCAACACCTGCAGCAATGGCAACTCCACCACTTCCCTGGGCAGCCTGTTGCCTGATCACTCTTTCAGTGAAGAAACTTTTTCTAATATCCAGCCTAAACTTCCCCTGGTACAACTTGAGGCCATTTCCTCTTGTCCTATCACTTCTTACTTTAGAGAAGTGGCCAGCACCCACCTCACTACAACCTCCTCTCAGTTGTAGAGAGTGATAAGGTCTCCCCCCTCAGCCTCCTCTTCTCTAGACTCAACAA
>NW_010127942.1:0-3185 GCF_000699245.1 Pterocles gutturalis | reverse complement strand
GTTTAGTCTAGAGAAGAGGAGGCTGAGAACAGGCTGCCCAGAGACGTGGTGGAGTCACCATCCCTGGAGGTGTTCAAGAAATGTGTAGATGTGGTGCATGGGGACATGGGTTAGTGAGTTAGGTGGTGTTGGGTTGGACTTGATGATCCTTGAGGTCTTTTCCAACCTTAATGATTCTATTCTATGACTCTCCCAGCTGCCAGGTCAGGTTCTCCAGATCCTCACTGCAACCAGGGCTCCCCAGCAACTGCAGATCTGGATGATGGTAATTAGGGCAACTGGTGATGTATCTTACTTAATCACTATGGTCAACCACATACAGTAATACCTGTCTTATTTTCTTTGTACTGTACTATTTTGTCTTTTCTCTTACTGCTTTGCACTACATTATCTTATTCTGTTTTATCATTACTTGTTATTTTATTGTTATTGCTTTAACCATTGCTCAATTCTTCAACTTCGTGTCTGTGTCCCTTGTGCTGACCCTGTATATTGGCAAAACTATGCTCTGTTGAGAGCATAGTATTAATCAAAGTGGAGGGCGATTTAAAGGGGAAAGAGGACTCAAAGCTCACCACTAGAGCCATTCCATTCATTTGCTGTCAGAGAGAGGTGCTCATCTTTTGCTTTTGCAGTATTCTCCGAGTTACAGATCAGAATGATTGTTCTGGAAGGAGGCAGGGATGCGAACTACATGGTTTTTACCACTTTAAAACAGTTATACTTTCAGCAAATTTTTTGGATGGCACTTTCCATCTATGGATTGGGTGGTTCATCCACTTCTGGAAACAGCTGGTGCTTAAAGAAGATTTTCAGCTAATCCCAAATAAATTTTCCTGCTGTCTTGATAATCCACAGGATTAATCAAAACTGGGGCTTAACAGCTGAAAATCTCTTGCAAAGCAAGATCATCTTCTAAATATGATCCGGAATACAGCAAGGACACAAAAAATCTGAGTTCTTCAGCCACAGACTAGATAATGAGAATGGGGTATGGAACTGGGTGAATACACTTAATAACACCTACTTAGTGCTACTGCCACAATAATATGGCAAAGATTTAAACTCCTCTGTAACATTCCTATGACCTGGACATTGATGCAAGACAAAGGAATTATTTCGATATCTCCTTTGAATCTAATGTTGTAACAGCTATAACGACAGCCTGTGTGTAACAGAAGGTACAGAACTGGAATCTGTGCAAATGCTGAACCTCCTCCTTAGTTCATCTTCCAGATAAAGCAGTTATCCTCTTCTTAGAGTCATCCCCCAGCAGTGCTATTGGGATGGTCCTGAAAAACTGAAATGAGGTATCAGAGACTGTTATCTTTTGTGGGGCTAGCAGAGGGAAAGCTACCTCGAGGAGCATTAAATTCTGAAACTTTTATTGGTCTGTGTTTTTTGAATGTCTAAATTTGCCAGAAGTCTTAAGGTTTGTCTTGGATGCTCTTACCTGGTCACATTGGAATCTTCAATAAAGGATGCGTTTTGCACAAGGAAGTCGTAAGAGTTGGGTTTACTTGGTTTGTCAAGGCCAGCTTAATCTTGTCTTTACTTAGCTGAACAGCAGCTTGGGTAGTTTATGTTGTACATTAGGAGAAACTTTAATCAAGACATTAGTACAGCACTGGAAAGTTACCAAGAAGGTGTCAAAATCTCTAGTCCTAGAGGTTTTCAATGCTTTGCTAGAGACAATCATGGCTGACCTGACCTAGCACTAGCAACAGGACCACTTCAGTATGACTTGCAGAGACTCCTACCAAGTGACAATTCTATGATTTTATAATTTCCTCAGCTACCACGTTCTTCCTAATTTGTGAAAAACCCAACAACCATGCCATTTCCAATGAATATGACAAGTCTATTACCTCTGGAAGCCTTACGGGGAAAGCTCTCATACCCATTCTGGGGAATCAGCACCCTTCCGTGTCTCTCTACAATGCCTGTACACCAGTGCATGCAACAAAAGGAACAAAGAGGACAAACTGTACATCTGCATGCAGTTACAAGGCTACGACATCACTGCGATCACAGAGAGAGTGGGATAACTCACGTAACTGGAGACTTGTGATGGATGGGTACAAGCTCATTAGGAACATCAGGCTGGAAAGAAAAGGAGGGAATGTTGCACCTGATGTGAGAGAGCAATGGAAATGCACAGAGCTCTGTGTTGGGATGGGTGGAGCCAGTCAAGAGTTATGAGTCATATTAGTAGGCAGACCAATACAGGTGATGTTGTAGTAGGTATCTGCTATAGATGTCCTGATGAGGAAGAGGAAGTAGATGAGGTCTTCTTCATACAACTGGAAGAAGCCTCATGTTCACAGGCTCTGGTCCTCAGGAAGTATTTCAACCACCACAACATCTGCTGGAAGAACAACACAGCAGGGCACAAGCAATCTAAGAGATTTCTGGAATGCACTGATAACAACTTCCTGACTTGAGTGATTGAGGAGTCAACAAGGAGAGGTGCTCTGTTGGACCTGCTGCTTACAAACAAGGAAGAACTGGTTCGGGATATGAAAATCAGGGGCAGGCTTAATTGCAGTGATGATTAGATAGTAGAATTCAGGATCCCATCAGGAGGGAGCAGGGCAAAAAGCAGGACCACAATCCTGGACTTCAGGAGAGCAGATTTTAATCTCTTTAGAGACCTGACTAGTACAGGTTTCACTGATATGTAAGATAAGAAGTGACAAGTGCCCCACCCCCAACTTCTAGCAGAAGTCCCACCCCCTACCAGCAGCCTCAGGGGCCACTTGCACCAGTCAGTCCCCTCTTTTGGTCACATAGTCTGTTGTGATTGGCTGGCAGGACTGGCCACCCCTACAGATTTATGCAGGACATCAGATCCAGAGAACCTTTCCCATACATACACAGGGAACATTATTTTGGTTTGGCCACCATTTTGAGAGGGCACCACCATGTTATGGTGGAAAGCTGCCATTTTGTTAAATGTCACTACTCTGTGATTGGCTGATGGCCATTTACTGACACTATCATATCCACATGTTCTCAGGCAAGTCCTGTGATTGGATGCCTTCTTCCTTTGCACCAGGAAGTGCACAGATACAAAAAATATATACATTTATGTACAATATATACATTTATATACAACATATGATAATACGTACACATATTATATATATATTATATGTAAAAGTAATACGTATATATATACAATA
>NW_010127941.1:0-5944 GCF_000699245.1 Pterocles gutturalis | reverse complement strand
AATTTTGATTTTCGAATTGATGCTTTTTTGAATTTGTTTTCTCTTGAAAGAGGTCCCAGGAGAGGCGCCTGGCCGGGTGGGATCGCTGTGGGGCTGGGAACTTGATTTAAGATGCACTTGGGGTGCAAGTGGGTTATTGCACGCTGCTGAGCAGGAACCAGAAACTTCGTTAGGGTCACGTTTGTATGTACCGGATTCATTTATGCCGTAGGGAATATGACTGTGTTCTTCAGAGCAGGATGTACAGTAAAGATTATTCACAATGTGAATATTCAGCAGAGTGTTTGACATTTGGAGATCTTCAGCAAGAATATGTTAATCATCTTCTTGGAAAAGAACAAGATTTGTAACGCCGGAGCTCGGTCAGGTCTTGGCAAGCGCAGGTGCCTCTGCTCAGCTTCACCGGCCACAGCCGAGCGCCGGCGTCGGCAGCACCGGGGCTGCTCTGAGTTCTTGACGTTGAGAAATAACTGCAAACCACACGACTGCTGCCGTCAGCGTATGCTTTAATGAACTGGTACGTAAGATTCCTTTTTGAAGAAGTTCCAAGAGCCCTGTTTTACAAAAGTAACTCAAGTTCACGTTTGTGGTTTCAGAGGAAGAAGGAAGGATGTCGCAAAAACACCTGAAAGAAGCTTTTATCAGCAATTTAAACGGAACGAGTTTGGTGGAAATCTCGCTAGGCTTGTCTCTCGCTCCACTCTGCCTGCTTTGCAGAGGACTCCTCTTGATTTTATATCACCTCTGCTATGGGAAACCTTTAAGTTCAAGGAAATACAGCCTGCTGCTGGACTTCCTTGTGCTGGTGTCTCCTCTCGTCTTCGCCTGCACAGTCTTGTCTCCAGTAATCTTTTTCATGCCAGCTATCATCACAGCCTTCTGTGCTGGAATATTTTCTAAAATATACAGCCAAAGACAACATGAGACCAGAGTGCCTTTTAGGCAAATTGTAAAAGACTTCCAGAAGACGTACTTGGATCCAGAATACATTCCAGCAATAACGGTGTTTCGTGTTTATATCAATGTGTTGACATCGATCAGCATTTTAGCAGTGGATTTCCCGCAATATCCAAGGCGATACGCCAAAACCGAGACCTATGGAACGGGAGTGATGGATTTTGGAGTTGGAGCTTTTATTTTTGGTAACGCTCTCGTTTGTCCTGAAGTCAGACAAAAGTCTGATGTGACACAACCAAGATTTTCCAATATGGCCAGGCAGTTCTTTTCCGTTTGGCCATTGATTTTTCTTGGCATTGGACGACTGCTGAGCGTTAAATCAATCGAGTATCATGAACATACTTCAGAGTACGGAGTGCACTGGAATTTTTTCTTTACCTTAGCGTTTGTGAGGCTTGCAGCATCTCTACTTTTAGCCATATTTCCGAAAAATAAATCTTGGATTGTTGCTATAAATCTCGCTGTGCTTTATCAGCTTGCTCTTAACACTACCTCTCTGAAGATGTTTATCCTGCACGGGAGCAACGGCAGAGATACCAGGGCTGGCTTTGTAAATGCCAACAGGGAGGGGCTGCTCTCTCTTTTTGGGTATCTAGCCATATATATGGCAAGCGTCCAGGTGGGACTCTGCCTGCTGAAGTGCAGAAGCTCAGTCCAAGGCTGGATTGAAGCAGTACGTTTCTCACTGCTCACAGTTCTTGTGCTCTTCCTCTTCCTTCACTTGTCACAACTATACGCGGACCCCGTGTCCCGCCGGATGGCCAACCTGTCCTACTGCGTCTGGGTGGTTGCCCACTGCCTGACCCTGTTTACCTGGTTTGTAGCCACGGATCTCGCGCTGGTGTTTACAAAGCTCCTTGTGAGGGGGTCCAGCGTGCCCTGCTCTTGGGACGTTGTGAAGCCCCCTCATACCAGTACGCAGCGTGAAACGGAGGCCGTGCCTCTGGGAAGGGAAGGCAAGCTGTCGCACGTTTGCCTGATTAGCGCTATTAATAAAAATCAATTACTATTTTTCTTGCTAGCAAATGTTATGACTGGTACTGTGAATATACTGATAGATACAATCCACAGCCAGACTGCATTTACATTATCCATACTACACTTGTATATGTTTTTCAACTGTTTAATTATGTATATATTGCATGCCAAAAATATAGTATTAAAGTTTTGGTGATTCCACTCTGTCTTAAGTGGACTAGTTGAACTTTGCCGTAGTTGAATTTTTTTCAACTTATTGAAAAAACAACAGTTGTATCTTAATGGAAAAATTAGTATTTTTCCTGCAGATATTGCAATAAGGTATAATTTAATATAGCTTTTTATGATTTAGTATTATTTAAAAAACGGTTTGTTTACCCAAACTGTACAGTCAATGCTGTTACCTACTGTAGTTGTTACACATTTTCCTGAAAACTTAGTTTTTGAGATTGTTTGCTTGATACTCCTGCTGCTGCTATAAGGACTCGTGCAGAAGAGTATAACTGTGTTACAGTTAGTGAGCTGTGTTCATACGCAACGGCTGGCAGAATTAGAGAATACTGTATAGAGTAGATATCAGATGAAAAGTAAGAAAATGATTAATTATAGAGAGACTTAGCTGCATCAAGATTTACCTAGTTCAGGCCCTTGCATAAATAAGAGATAAGAAGAATTCCTTATATAAAATGTTGAATTGAGCAAGTGGATACTTTGAAATGTTTTGGCCCCAGCCCTGCAACGATTTATGCATGTGCTTGACTTTGATGAGACTAATTGTATGTGGAATGTTAATCATACACTGAAATCGCCTTTGAATTAAAGCAAAATTTTATTTTCATCTTCTCTGATGAATATAAATGAAGACCCTAGATAAAGTGTGATGCTCTGAAGGATAAAACTCAACTGCAGATGAATTCATAAAGCAGTTGGTGGAATCTGTGGTGCAGATAATAAGAGCAGCACAGCCTTTTGTAAGAAAATACAAAGATCCAAAACTAATTCTCCCCTAACCCGCACACCAACATGTTGTGACAGCTCATCTTTAAGAACGCTGTAAAATACGGTCTTCAGCCCTACTTTGAAAGCACTCAAGGCCCACCTACTTGTCTATAAAATTATTTTAAACAGCAGCTCATTTAGTACTGTATTTTGACAGCTGAGATGGCTTCAAGTGGGAACATTCTGTATTAATTTTTATTAGCAAACAAACTGCAAATGGCAAGCATGACGCAGTGGGTCAGGTGCGGCAGAGTATTGACAAGAGATGTGCTCAGTTTCTCTGTCACAGTCTTTCTGCAAGCCCAGAGCAGAACACCCTTTTTGTTCACTTTTTTAACTGTGACAGTTCTTCCTGACCTCATTAAGTTGTTGAGAAAAGAAATACATTTAAAGATTGGAGGAATTCAATAATGGGAGCTATAAATCCTTAAGCAGTAGAATGCAGGTGGCAGTTGATGATAGATGCCTAACGTCAGTGGAGTTACAGCAGTGCACATGGGCTGTATTTCAGATTTCTCCTTGTCTATCAAATGCAATGAATCATAAAACCTATGGAGATAAAGGCCCTAAATCAGTTTCCTTAAAGCAGACATACTAAGGAATATTCTGAATTTTATGAGGTTCTCTTAGCTGTTGGCCAATGGAAAGGTGAAGTCCGAGGATGATAGGCTGTGGCCATGCTGATTTCATGCTTGTTTACTTCCAAATTATAGCCATGTAGTCCTCAGAATTAAGGAAAAAAGGCCTGTATTATCCTGGGGACAAATGCAATTAATTGGCAACAAGGTCTTATGAACAGTTGTCACAGTTTATACCAGAGTTTTTTGGTAATTGGTGTATGTATTTATTTGAAAACATTTCCTACTCTTGCCTAGGGAATCAAGGCCTCCATCATTAACTGAATGGCACTACTCACTTATGCAAAACTACTCATGAATATTAATTTTTGAAATATTTGAAGCACAAGACCTGCAAGGAGTTCTGCCTGTGAGCACAAGCCTATCAATGTGATTCAGAATGAAGGCATTAATTGGGTGTGACAAAGCGGAGTTGTGTCTGGACAAGCAGCAAACTATCTAGATGCCAGCTCCATTTCGTGAAGTAAAAATTGTGTGGGAGGTCTGCTGTGTCTGCGCAGAGCCCTGCGAGCGCCGCACAGGCAGCGAGGTGGCTGGTGCCAATTCCAGGACTGGAGCTGCGCTTTGCAACAAGAGAGCCGGCAAACCGAGGGGACTGTGGTGCACAAGTAACGACCAGAGTGAGAACAACCCTCTTCTCTCAACGACAGCACAACACTCCATCATGAGGCCGTCTCCCGCTGTATGAAGTAAGTTGTTCACCACTGAATTAATGAGAGACAATTAATTCTCATTGCTTATTGTCAATAACAAATGTGGCAAGCTCTGCCCTGAAGCGACCAGCATAGTTATTAATGCTGAATGTTTAGACTATGAATAGATACAGATAATTAACCAGGCCTCTGAAAGGACCAAGAGATGCGAGCAAGCATTCTTTGACCACACAGTCTGTACGAGCAAATGGCACTGTAATGAGTCTGAAGAGATGAGAGAAGCCAACACTATGACACTGCCGGAGACACTTTCTCCACGCACACCTCAATAGCCGTTAGCTCAGTGGCTGGTAGGAACACGAACGCTACATTTCATTTCACTTTGGGGTGTGCTTAGACCAGTAGGCTTGTACAGATCAAAGATATATTTTAAAAAATCAGAAACTTTGATTTAGCTGTTACATACTTAGTACAAGTTAAAGATATTTCAGCTAGTAAGGCTAAAATGGTTCAACTATAGCATGCCGTGGATTTCAGTAATAATAGTAAAGCAGAGGACTGGGAAAACATAATTTATTTTGTCTTTGATGACATAATTCCACCAAATGACCTTTTTGTAGGGCTGCAGGATAGAAAAAATATGGTGATAGAGCTGATGACATTTATCCTTAACCTTGTTGTTGTAGTAGCTTCTTACCAAATTTCATTATTTTTAAGGATCAACTCACTAGCATGGCTTCCTTCCCAACCCAGTAGCGTCTCTTTTGAAGTCAAATGTTACAATAAAGATTTCAGGCAGTATCCTATTTCAAAGCCACTATGTCCTAAAGAACGGGTATTTCTTCCAGGCAAAAGATGGGGCATGCAAATGAAGAGCATGAAGGGGCTGTCTTTTCACTGGTTTGTAGATAACGAAAGAGATGCATTTTCTAGCAATGTAAAAAACCCCTTTTATGTGGATAAAATATACATTAAATATTATGGTGCTTTTCATACGTAATTTACCAACGTGCGCCCTGAGAATACAACATTTTGGGCATTGCTGTTTTGTTGATGTGATCCAACCACACTCTGGGAGCAGAGAGGCAGAAGTGCCACACGAGCCTGCACGCTGAACAGATCCTGCAAAGACAACATTGCTCATCACAGCCTGGCGTGCTCATGATACTCTAATCTGAGAAACTACCCCTTGTTACAAAACACCAGCTTTCTTTTTTGCTGAAGAAGAAAACCACGAAACTGCAAACTGTGCAGCGATGTGGCTCCGCACAGCCTTTCCGCTGAAACTGCAAACTGTGCAGCGATGTGGCTCTGCACGGTGTTTCCACTGGAGGTAGAGATGGTGCATGATGAGTTCAAGTAAATTAACTCCTCCACTAAAGATGGTTTTTATCCAGAAACAAGAAAAAAAAAATAATCCTGCTCCCTAATTGCCTCCCCTGCATTTTGGTTTTTATCCAGAAACAAGAAAAAAAAAAAAAATCCTGCTCCCTAATTGCCTCCCCTTCTGAGGACTTTAGCATCCCTTTCACCCACCTCCTGGTTCCCCCCTCTCCCAACTGCACCTCAGCGGGGGCCGCTCACAAAATGCTCAGGGGACAGCTCCTCAAACCCCACCGTGGCCGGGCCTTCTCCCCACAGCCCCCCATGGCTGGGCCTTCTCCCCACAGCCCACCGTGGCCGGGCCTTCTCCCCACGGCCCACCGTGGCCGGGCCTTC
>NW_010127940.1:2640-5291 GCF_000699245.1 Pterocles gutturalis | reverse complement strand
CTCAGGGTTGTGTCCCCTCGCTCAGCTCTCCATCCCTTGGCCCCTCGGGCTCTGATCTCCCTCCCGGGATGGCAGATGCAAAGGCCCTTGTGCATCCCACATCCCCTTGTGCTGCCCACACGGAGACAGGCGTCCCCGCAGCCCTGCTCTGGCGCAGGTGCCGAGCACACCTCCGGCATCGCTGCCGCGCCACATTGCCAGCTCAGCCCTGAGTGCAGCCCGGGCTGTCACATGGCTCTCCAGGATGTGACAAACAACAGGTTGAGTGCTCAGTGTTTTTTATCTCCTCTCCTTCCACCCCACCGCCCTGTGTTTGCAGCTCTGCTGAAGCCCGGCCGCGTGCTGCTTTGCCATGGCATCGCCAACCATTACTCACCGCGGTACAAGACATACATGTGGCCAGTGCAATGACAATATCACCAACTTAAAAAAGAGGAAGAAATTAGCCTGCAGCTGTTGCTGGCAGCGCCTGAGCATACCGGAGGGGCTGTGGCCCGCTGCAGGGCAGTGTTGGGTCCATCACCCATCACCTTGGACCAGTGCTGTGCCAGCCAAACCACCCCTGCCCTCGCACACCTCAGCTTGCGCTGACCTTCCGGGGTGCTGAGGCTGTGTCTGTGCCCAGGACGGGGCTCTGCACCGCAGCCCACCACCGGATGGAACCGCAACCTTCTGTGTCCCCAATCCCCAGCCCGGCTGAGCTGCCGGTGCTGCCGGAGCACCCCACGCCGAGCAGTAACCATGGAGATGCCGGCAGCTCCAGGTCCATTCTCCGTGAATCTGCGGAGGAAGAGAAAGGCTGCTTTGCAGAAAAGCAAATTATGATTTGCAGTTTTCTCCTTCTTGCTTTTCATACCTCTTTCTGGATATCTGCACGGTGCTGGGCTGACCCGGGGTCAGGGTCATCCTTTGGCGAGAAGACAACGCTGCCCTGAACCGCCCGACGTGGTCCCTGACCCGCTCCTGGCGTTGCTGTGACGTGCAGGTGGGACTTGCAGGGTTCACGTTGTTCCCACAAACCCCGCGTGGGAAAGTGACGGACCAGCAGCTTTGCAGGACATGGGCCCACTACAGACACCAACCCCAACTGGTGCCACCAGCCCGCGTGCGGGGGGCAGCGACACCAGCCCCCTGCAGCCCTCCGGAGCTGGGATCCATGCACATCACCGTACCCTAAGGGAGTAAATCCCTGCAGCGGCACGTGATGCTTTCTCGGGTATTTCTAAATTGACCCGTGATACATTATTTAGGAGCTCACACGGTAAAACCATTGTTAAGCTCAAGAGCAGAAATCCATCGTCTTTCCAAAAATAAAACACTTCATGACTTTAATGCGAGTTCTTGTTACTGAGGGGTTTGAGCAGAGCGCAATGCCAGAGCTCTCCTCCTTTCACTGCTGGGACATTGCAAGACTGGTTTTTCACTCTGCTCCCATCTGAACATATTTGCTTTTGCATCCGCATCGCCGTTTGCCGAGCATGCTGCTAGAGCTCTAATTTGCATTTCACCAAAACATCACGACTCCTTTCTGAGCCTCCTCACACCCACCTTGTTTTGCTCCAGCCCCGGATTGCGGCGCTCAGCGGGCTGGGTGTGACGGCAGGGCTGTGCTCCTGCTAAGCCAGGAACAGAGAAGAGATTGAATTCTGGCGCTGCCCTGTCGCTCGGGCACAGCTTTTTTGTCCCTTCCCTTTCTGGGCAGACGGCGTTATCCCAGCACACCCGACACTTTATCCCCCGCACCGCCGTGGATGCTGGTGCCTGCAGCCCTGCCGGGTGCCGCTGCTCCCAGCCCCTGGGGAAGCCCTTCTCCCCGTGTTCCTTGTGCCAGGCTCAGCCAGCTGCCAGGAGAGTGTCCCCCAGTGTGCCGGAGGTGTCGGACAGCAATGCTGTGGTTAAAATGGGCATGGAGCGGTAATTGCCTTCTCAAATGAGAGAGGAGAGAGTTCCTCCCTCTGCTTCCACAGGGCTGGTGGAAAGTTGCCCATTTGGGAAGGGCAGAGAAACCCCCTGTCCCCTCACCCCACTGCACTAACGGGGACATTTCACCTGGAACTCCCCTTTACGGACGTCCCTTCGTGTACAAAGACCTGGGACTCCCAGCTCTCGAAGGACCGTGGCTTTCACCGCTGGCTTTCTGTCCGCACCTTCACGGGCAATCCCAGCTAATCGTGTTTGACCTTTCACTACAGCCCAACGGAAAACAACAGCATCCCTTGGGAAACCGCTGGTGCCACGTCCCAGAGCTGCTCCGTCCAGCTCCCCGCACAGCCCCGTGCCCTGTGGCCACTCCTCCCGGGGGTCCTGGGAGCTGGGGACGGGACAGCACGCCCAGGGGGCTGTGGGCATCGGGGTGCAATGGGCAGAGAACAGAGAACTTTCTGACTGTGAGCAAAAAAATCTTATATCAACAGCGGGAGCCGCTGCAGCCTGCTGGGGATGGTGGATGAAATGCAAACGTGCCCCTGCCCCAGCACGGCTGGGCACCGGTGGAGTGTCGCAGCCGGACACAAACCACGGCGGATTTTTCTGCTTTGGTTGGTCACAGCGTGCAAAGCTGCTTTTTTTCCGTGTCGCTCCGGCGCAGGAGCCCAAGCCCTGGCTGGCGGCAGCGCAGGGGAGGGGGCCGAGGCGGGAGCAGGGCGGGGGGT
>NW_010127940.1:2323-2532 GCF_000699245.1 Pterocles gutturalis | reverse complement strand
AGCTGAAGTGCAGCTGCAGCCCAAGGTGCAGCCGTGGGAGATGCAAACCCGCTGCCGAGAGCCCGGGGGGCGAAGTGGAGCAATGGGGGGCGGAAAAGCTGCCTGGGAGGAAATGCTGCGAGAAGCGGAGCTGGGAAGGAGGGGAAGGCTGGAGGGAGAGGGGATACCAGGCAGCTCCAATGGGATCGGGATAGTGGGAGCAGCTGCCC
>NW_010127940.1:654-2249 GCF_000699245.1 Pterocles gutturalis | reverse complement strand
CTGCCTGCGCCGATGCCATGGGTCCGGTGTGGGGCTGAGCCGCTCCCGGCTGCGGGCAGAACGGGGCAGGAGCTGCTCTGCTCCCGATGGCAATGCTGCTGCTCCCAGTGCTCCCAGTGCTCCCAGCACTCCCAGCCCTCCCAGTGCTCCCAGCCCTCCCAGTGCTCCAACACTGGTGGAATAACTGGTGTCTAATAGTTTGTTTCTTTACCTATTTTTAGCTTCTGTAGCCCTTGACAGGGGTGAAAGCGTAGCTCGTGCAAGCGCAAGAATAGAACACGGTGTCCCGTGGCAGGGTTTCATTTCCCGCTGGAGGCTGGGTGCGAGGCTCGGGGCTCAGCTCCCAGCTCCCGGCAGTGCTGCCGGCCAAGTGCCAATGGACAGTGTGTGATGGGCCACCGAGGGTCCCGGCGTGCCTGGATGCTGCACTGGTTCTGATACACACATAACCAAACGCTCTCCCCTGGGCAATAATGCGAGCCTCTCACCGTTTGCCCGGCGATGCTGCAGCAGCCGTGTGGAGTCGGGGCGCTGGGGGAGAGCCGGGAGCACAGCACCGGTGGCAGATGCAGTCCGGCACCCAGCGAGGTTTAATCCCAGCACGAGGCCGCCTGGCAGAGCCGCGGCTTCTCACGGGGTCTGGTGGAGGCTGGCAGATGTCGGGAGGTTTTCCAAGCAGGAGGGATTCCGAAAGCTTTAGCTGTGCTGAGGGGGGCTTGCCTAAACCAACAGTGGGTTTGTCTGGCAGAGGTGACACAGAACTGGTTTGACATTTTCTTGCTTCGGCCCGTTACATATTTGACATATTTTTCCCGAGTATTTAATAAATAGAAAGCTGAACGACAGCCGGGACACAGGGAGGGCTGCGAGGAGCTGGGCAGAGGACGGGCTCCTGCAGCAAATCTCTCCTAATAGTTGCAATCCCCTGAAAAGGCACATTTTTCTCCTGAATGCATTTGGGAAAGAAGCTTTGCTAAAACAGAGAATTAAGCCACTTCTTTCTTTCCTTCTTTTTAAAATGCTGATAATCAGCTTAACCCCGTGGAAGGTGCCGGGGAGAAGCTACTTTGTAGTTTTCCCTGGATGAGGGTCCCTGGGGACCCAACGCAGCCAGGTGGGATGTGGGGACCCCCAGTCAGCCCCCGATGCCCGGGGTGCTGCCCCCCAGCACCCTCCCTGCCCCCAGGGATTTAACCATTTAACCAGCGCTGGCCCTGATGCTCGAGCCCAGGAGGAAATCTTTCACTATTGGGTTTGGGATTTTTTTTATTAACAGATTTTATACTCAAGGTAGGGCAGTGCTGGAGGAGAAGTTTCCTGGTTCTGTTTGATTCGGGTACAATACCAGATAATCTGTTTCATTTCCTTTGTCCATTATTTTTCCAGCCTGGAGCCTGGACATGAGCTTTTGCACTCTTCATATGTTTCAAGCCCACCACCCTGGAGCCCAGCAGAAACCCCAGAAGTCTCTTCTACTGCAGCATCGCTCTGTTGAAGGTCTCTGCCCTACCGGCTTTTAACACACATTTTATGGGGCATCCACCTCCCCGGTGGCCAGGGGGGGAAAACCCCCTCCGTTAGCTCAACAAACCCTG
>NW_010127940.1:0-578 GCF_000699245.1 Pterocles gutturalis | reverse complement strand
CGCAGCCCCCGCGGAGCTGCTCGCTCCCCAAAGCACAAAATCCCATTTCCCAAAACCCCGAACGTACTGCAAGGGCTGGGAAACACGAGGGGGGGGCTCTGAGCTGCTATTCCAGTGTTTTATTTGTAAAACCCGGGCAGCGAGTGCCCTGGCAGAGCCAGAGCTGCCAGCATTCCGGAGAAATGCATTGAAGAAAAGAGAGAAAAAAACCAGAAAGATTTCAGCTTCCCTGGGAGGTTTGCAAGGGTGGTGTGTGGGGGAGCAGGGCTGCTGGTGAACGAGCAAAGACCCAGCATCAATTAAATGCTGGTGCTGAGGTGAGGTCAATGGTAGTTATAACCTGCTCGTATCTTCACGCATTATAGCCATGTTTAATCTTTTTATTGAAAAGCTTCTGACTGAAATTATGTGCAACGATAATTTCCTCCAGAGTCTTGTTTCTAATCAAGTAGTTGGAGACGCGGCAGATTGCCCTTAGTTGCCTGCTTCAGTTCAGTCCTTGCTGAAGAAATACCTTTATTTTTTTTTTTTAAACTGTAGCCTTTTAAGTGGCTTTGAAAACGGAGCTCACACTTACA
>NW_010127939.1:12208-12569 GCF_000699245.1 Pterocles gutturalis | reverse complement strand
CAGCGGGTGAGAAAAATGGAGAAAAGCAGCATGGAAAAGCTGGGAGGCAGGCAGAGAGCCGGGGGGTGCAGGTGGGAGAGCGGCAGGAAGGGATGAGCTGGGGGGGAAACAAAAGGGGAGAGATGGAGGGAGCAGGGACGGTAATTGCCAGAGAACAGGCAGAGCCCGCACAGCTGGGGGGAGAGGAGAGGGAGAAAAGAGTCACTTGAAAGAAACGGAGGATTTGGGAAGAAAAAGGGGGGAGAAAAAAAAAGCCAATAAATAATTAAAAGAGATCAAACGAGGCAGGCAGCAGAAGAGGCCTAATTGCAAGGATCCAAACTGGGGTTCGACGTCTCCGGCAGCCACCTCCCGCAACAGA
>NW_010127939.1:11714-12027 GCF_000699245.1 Pterocles gutturalis | reverse complement strand
TGATGGGGACGAGGCATCTGAACGGCCCTGGGTGACCCCAGGCCATTCGATCGTGGCCTGGTGGCTGGAGGCTCCCATCGATTCGGGCTCGACCCCGTGGCCACGCGGCCCTGCTTGGTGCTGGGGGGGTTGCTTGGTCTCCTCCTGTGTCCCCGGGGCTCCCTAAGTCTCCCAGCCCTCAGCAGGGATTTTTCGTCCCCGGGGATTTGTCTGGCCACTCTTTGAAGCCCTGGGAAACGTTTTGCACCCACGCTGTGCCACAGTGAGGAGACCCCCCATCCCGGCACCCACCTCCCTCAGCTTGTTCAGGAGC
>NW_010127939.1:0-11685 GCF_000699245.1 Pterocles gutturalis | reverse complement strand
GAAAGAACGAGCCACGGCTCCCCTTCCAGCCGGAGAGGACCTCTGAGCAGTCATTCCTCATAGGAGGAACCTTTTTCCCTTTTTTTTTTTTTTTTTTTGCTTTTACAACCCCGAAGGGCTGCCCTCGCAGACCATCACCCAGCGCAAGAGCAGCAGAGACCTGCCACCGGCCATGCATCCATCCCCTGCTGCATCTTTCCCCATGACCAGCTCCCACAACCTCCCATCCGCTCTGTCCCAGCGTCCCCAAGGGCCCCGGCAGGCAGCAGGTGCCAGAGGCAGGCAGAGCGGTGGCAGAGCTCAGCTCAAGCGCGTTAAACCTCTCCTAACAGGCAATCAAATCCCTGCCCCAGCAGGAGTCCCTGCATATTAATCACACGGCGTTATCCTGCCATCTGTTCCCGCAGCCAGGAAAAGAGCAGTCCCTTTGCTCTCCCGTATTAACAGGTTTTCCCTGCAAACGCAAACAAACCCTCAGGGCTCAGCACCCCCCTCCAGCTCTGCTTTGAGGCACCTCGGAGGGAAGCGAGAGCTCAGGGGTGTTTTAGTAAATGGAGAGCGGCGGATGCAAAGGTGGCGATTTCACGCTGCCTGTGGCCAAGCAGGAGAGCCGGGGGGAAGCCCCGCCAAAACCGCAGATGAGATGGTTTCTGATCCTCCTGCTCCCATCAAAGCCTCTCGCCATCGCCCTGAGAGGGATGCAGGGAGCTGAGCCGGCTGCAGCGGACACCTGCCCAACCCCTCTCGGGGGGTATTTCCCCCCTTTCCAGATTCCCACCCCATCTCCCCGGGCAGAGGATGCTCTGCGGAAAGCACAGAGCCCAGCCCTGGGAAGGTTGTACCCCCCTGCCCCTGAGCAGTGCCCGGGGCACTGGGGGGGCTCTGCACATCCCCCAGGTGCTGGGATCCCAGGTCAGCCCCAGTGAAACCCAGCAGGAGCTGGTTCTGCCAGCCCGCTGGGAGCTCGCCATGCCTGCTGAGCAAAGTGTGAAGCCTCTGAAAGGGAATCGGCCACACCAAGCCCGCCATGAACTGCCAGCCCCAGTAAACCCAATGATGGGGGGACACCAGCTCCTCTGCCCGGTACCCTCCAGCCCCTCGGGTTTTGCTCCTTTCCCGGAGCTGGGAAGGCAGCCAGGCAGCTTTGTCAAGGCAGAGGCTGCACCCAGCTGTCTTCCTGGTGTTGTTTGCTCTGCTTCTCCCTCTCCTAAATGCCACCAAAATGCCAGCGAGTGTCCCTGGGCTGTGGGGGGACCAGCCCTGCTCCAAGGCAAGCTGCTGCTGCCACCTCCCAGCTCCCACTGCCCTCCCGGAGTGACACAGGGCTCAGGGGGGCAGGTCTGTACCCCCAAACCAACGCACCAGCCCTTAAACAGAGCCAGCAAATGAGTTTTCCCAGGAATGAGGGATGCAAAGGTGCCAGCCTGCACCCTACTCCTGCGGTGAGCCCCCCTGGAACACCAAGGTCGAAGATGACAAAAGACCCGAGCTGTAACGTTCACCATTTGCTTTTCTCCCCATTTTCTCCTCCGCCGCACTTTACTGTTTCCCCAGCAGCATGGGAGCGGCAGGTGGGATCAAGTGACCTGACATTTGGCCATCTGGAGTATCTTTATTTATTACTCCTCATACGCATCTCCTCGCTATCCTGACATCTGGGCTCCAGCACGGAGCCGAGCTGCCTCTGCGCACATTGACGATGCTGCAATGGAAGATGTCAGACACTTAAAAACCATCAAGAAAAATAAGTCTGCTCACTGAGCAGGATGAAACCGAATTGCTCTGAGCAGGGCAGGTTTGTCACCTCCTCCAGCCCTGGTCACAGCAGGCTGGTTATTTGCCTCCACGGGAGGTAATAACCATCACCTGCTGGTACCGGACTGGCGTCGTGACTCAGCAAGGCGGGCACGCCGCAAGACAGAGGATGAAGGTCTTTGTGTGTCTTGTTAGAGAGACAGCACCAGGAAACAACTCCAGGGCAAAACATTGGCTTACCGAGGTACACTCAGCTCGTTCCTGCCCCGGTTCCTCTCCTCCTCTGGGGAATCTGTTCAGAGAGAAGAGGCAGGATGCCCCACACTCACCTCTGCAAACCATCGTCAGTCTCCATAGCAATTAATTTAGCCTTCGGTCAGGGCGACATCACATTCCACCAAGCAGAGACCTGCACAACTTCCATTTCTCACCCTCACCCGATGTCCTCCTGGGCTCTGCCTTCACTGCAGACAGCCACGAGGAGGGTGCCTCGTCTCCCTTGCAGAAGCAGAGCAGCCTTCCAGGCACAGGGAACGGCTGCACCTCCAAGTGCGAGGCACAGGATTGATGTGGGGGGCACACAAACCCAAAAACCAAACAGTGCATCAGGGGAATGGACTTTGTCATCATGAAGGGGATTTGAAGGAGACCCTGAAGAATCTCTGAGTCAGCAGGTGCAGGGGAATAATCCTCTTCCACCTCAGCTCCACCCACCCATGCTGCCCTCGAGTCTCTACCGGTATAAGCGCAGCTTTCTGCTTGTCCACACAATTCGCCCAGAACTTGCTAGATTTGGACCACTGACACCAGCTAGAATAACCTAAGCCATGCTATAAACCTCAAGTTCTAAAAATCTCCAACCCTCAGAGATCTGCTCTATCTGCTGTATTAAAAACAACAGCAGGACTACAACAAGCGTGTATCTCCCTCCCGGTCGCAAGACAAGGCATCCCCCTTCGCTCGGCGACTCCGTGCCGTAGCTCCCCTGGCCCACCTGGGCACACATACAGGGCGAGCAGACCACCAGCTCTGGCAGATGGACATACGCCCTGGTTTTGAAGAACACATTCTGCCTATTTCTGGACACAAAATTAAGAACCCTACATCTAGCACACTGCCACACGCTTCCCATTTCTTGTTTTGAACAGAGCCCATCTTGTACTTACTAGGTCTGGCCTGTCACTCCTCCCAGTGTCCTCCAGTACTGACATCCTCCCCTGCTCCCCTCCAACACAATCTTTAATTCTTTAATCTTTAATTCTATTAATACCACCTAATAATTACTTTGTTCCAAGCCTGCTGAGTAATGACTGCTGACGCTTCTATTCCATTACTATTTCTGTAAAGAAACCAAGCTTTAATGCGTGGAACTGCTGCAGAGAGGAGTGACAAGAACTATGCCTGCTGTCCTCTCTCTGCCCACATGTTCCACGAGGCAAAAGAGCCAAGCACCTGATTCTCAACGCATCTTCAACAGTGTGATCCAGTTCAGAATGATGAACTAGATTTAAAAAAATAAATAAAAACCAGTTCAGATAGCTCAGAAGAGTTAGAAGTGGGAAGAAGAAAAAAGCCAGTGACCAAACAGCATCTATTACCTTTAGGTCTCTTCCTTAGGTTCTCTCGCTCAAACACTCCCCTCAATTTCTCCAGAGGTGCTGGGCTTTGGCGTTTCCTTCATCTACTCAAAACAAAGTCTGTTCAACTTAGAATTCAGCCTACGTGGATTAAAAGCAATTCAAAGCAATGGGGTAAGCAGCCCACAGAGCACGGAGGAAGAGCAAATTAATAGCTTCCTTCATTAAAGCTTACCTTCAAAGAAATCAGCAACAGAACTCATCATCACCATTTTCTTGCAGACATTTATTTTTATACTCACAAGAGGATGAATGTAAAAGAAATTTATGTAGATGCTAAATCAAGGCTTTTGTTCCTAACTAGAAAGAAGTCACTCTTGGCATTTTAATTATTTTCTTAGAGCAGGACTGACATTTCAACCACCATGCTCTTTTACTAACTCTTTTAAAATCAAATTACGTAAGAGATTAAGGCAACACAATGTAACAGAGGTAATGTCACCTCCTGAAAAAACACCTCTTGGATCACTTCACAGTTATCCCTTTCACAAGCCTCCTCTCCCGTCTTGATGTTATTTGATCATGTCTGGTTTCCCAGCTGCTGTGCCCAACCAGCAGCCCCAGTCAAAACCCGAGCAGCAGCAGAGTCATTGGTTCCCCCACTTTGAGAGGCTATTTCATCCCTAACTGAAACTGAGAACCTTCCAGAGACCTACAGCTTCCACCTCCAGAAGACAAGCACATGAGGACAGCTCCAGATGGTACACTGAAAAAATGAGGCCGTTTTATTGATGATTAGACTTTGCACTGGCAACAATCATTAAGCTAATACAGACAGACTTCAACCAAAGCATGAGCTTTGACTCAGAAGTCGTAAAGTGACATGATGCCTTAATAAATTAAGGAAGTTGTTAATTCCTCTCCGTCATCAACTCTTCACTTGAAGTTCTTTGCAAACTCCTCTCCTTTCTTAATAGAAGCCTTCAGCTCAGCCATGGCCTCAGCAACCATCTTCTCTTCAAAGGGGGAGATCTTGCCAATACCTAGGTTCTTCTCAATTCCATTTTTCTAAGGGAAAGAAGATTTAAGGATTAACCATCCATCGAATGACCTAGAGAGTAACTTAACAGCTCTGATTTAAGTATTATCCAGCTGAGATGGAGACCCAGCCTGGGCCCTCTGTCATCTCTAGTCTGCCAACCTTGGGTCTCCTGGGAAGGCTCAGGAGCCTCTTATTATCTGCAGCAACCTCTACAGCCTTCACAAACATCTCAGTCACTGTTCACATGGGGGTGCAAAACCTGAAGCCAGCCCCTCAGCTCCTTTATGAGCACGCTGACACTGCCTGCTCCTTCACGCCTCTTCCTGTCTTCAAAACCCACTGCTCAGAAAGAGAACGTCTCTCCTCTGGTGTACGCCCTTCACTTGCCACTGGCCTGCAGCTTGGAACTGCTGCAGAGTTGCACTCCCAGGTTTTCCAGATCTCATGCCTACATCCAAAACCCTTAACACCTTTCCAGCCCCATTCCCTCACCAGCCAGCACAACATACACCATCCCTTGCATCCCAGCAGCCATGGCAGGGCTGCAGCAGCCTTGTTTTTCACTCCACCCACAGGGCAAGTGACCAAAGGAACAATTCTTGCAGAGTTCAGCAGAGGTCCTGAAAGCAATCTATCAACCCTAATCCACGCTGCAGCTCCCTGTATGCCTCGGTTCCTGAGGGATTTGCTTGTAGCAGATCAAGCTGAGGAGACAGGATTGCTGACTCCGGTTAATCACACGAAAGCCCTTCATAAACAGGCACCGGCTTGAGGCAAGCATGACCTCTTAAGACAAGTCTGAATCTCTGGTTACTCGGTGACCTGCAGCCTAAGAGCAGATAAAAGCAGCAGCATCCCTGGTATGAGGCATACACTGAAGTGCAAAAACTGAATATTCAAGAACTCTTAAAGGTATGCTCGACTGTTGAATTCATCAATACCTAGCATTAGACTAAACTGAAATCACCAAGGAAAACCACAAGACTACATCGACAGCCACTGTTTATAAGCCTCATCATTTAAAATACATACTCCCAGCAGCAGAGGTGTAGAGAAGTACGGGCTCTCTGTCTCTTCGGATCGAACAAAGGCACATTCAATAACCCCTTCCTTCCCATTCATTGCATCCACCAGAGAGAACACAAATCGAGCACCGGCGTAGGCCATAGACAAGGTGGCAGATCCTGTAAAAGTTAAATCACTTTCAGAACATATCACATCAAAATTTAATACTTTCTTTAGCATCAAAGGCTTCCACACCGCTATGTTGACAGAGCTGCAGTGTCACCAACTTCAAGCTCACAGCCAGTTGGAAAAAGCAGCAGCTTTTGGCCAGCTATGTGCTATGTAGTTGACTCCTTTTGTAGAAAGAAACAGCTTAATTTGACAGAGAAGATTCTTTTTAAAGCCATACATGGCATGGGATCAGTTAATGTTTAGTCTTACCTACACACCGAGCTGCTTCTAGTACCACAGTTCAGGCAGTCGCTGACATGGCAGAGCAGCTAGATTTGTAATCGGCAGTTCGGAATTCTGCACCACAGTTGTAAGTAAGATTACACTGAAGAGGACTGCATCCATCCAGCTGGCCAACAAGAATTACTTGGAAGCCGTAGTTAAGAACCAACCTGCTCCTGCTTTAGCTTTGACAACTTCAGTGCCAGCTTCTTGAATTCTCCCTGTAAGCTTTTCCAGTTGATCCTGAGGAAAGTCCACTTTTGGTGTGCACTAGATTGGAAATAAGAAGTTACTATCAAATACCAGTACCCCCCCAGCAGATTCAGCATAGGGCCACTCACACAACACTTCTTGTACTACTAAGAGCTGTTTTACCAGTTCTCAACAGGGAAAATCCGTTACCCCAGCTCACAGACTGTGTGACAAACCGACCAGCTGCCAGCGTTCACCAAGGCTGGTGGCTGCATGGTCTGGGACAGGAACCCAGCCATGCCTGGCTTGCTCGAGCACAAACCACAGCTCGACAGCACCACTGGAGCTTACCATGGTTACTTGCTACTGTATAGCCCTCTGCACAAGGAGAAAGAGGGAAACTATTTAAGCCACCCAGAGGAGTTTAGATTTAGCTCACTGCCTTCCAGTACGTTGTACCTCATTTCAGAATGAAAGCAGCCACAAGAGCAGGGAAAACTGTCTCTGCTGTGTCTCAGCATGTTACATGCCATCACAAAGGCACTTTACATCAACTCTGACACATTGATGAGTGTGATGCCACACGTGGCAGGAACTACAACGTACCTGAGAGATCAGAGGGATGATAGTCTTCCCAGCATGCCCACCAATAACTGGAACACTTACTCGAGCTGGATCTAAGCCCTAAGAAAAATATGAAACTTTCCAGCTTCTGAAGTATAAGGACAAGAAAAACATTTAAAAACACCCTCCTTTATTTTCTGCCTGGGGCTTTTGGACACATCTATAACCCAGTGCTACACAGGGCAGAAGCCTCAGAGGCAGATACACACCAGGGACAACACCAGACCTGCGCAGCTGAACTCCAGGACACTTTGATAAGACAGTCAGAGGACATTATTAACGCAAGCTCAGATACACAGCAGCACAAGTACAAACTCCACCAAGGCTATTAAGAGCAGTAACCTGTTACACCTCCTGATACTTTGCAGGATATCCTGTAACACGCTGCACAGACAGTTTGACCTGCAAATACATACTACAATTCAACCCTCTCCTCCGGTTGCACCAGCAGGGTTGAAAATGCCAACAGAATTCAGGCGAACACAGAGCTCGCTCACAGGGGACAGCTATGAAAAGGAAAGGTCAAACTCTCCTGAACCACATTTTGCAAGAAACCCTATCCCCAGGCTCCTCTAGAGAATGGAAACAGAGAATCATTGCCTGCGCCTCTATCTCCACAGAAATCTGAGCTCTTTTGGCTCTGTGCAGTGATTTTCAAAGCATTTCTGATAGGTGTAATGACCCCCAGCATCTGTAACTATGACCTACCTTTAGTTCAGCCACAAAAGTATTTGCTCTGACAATGTCCAGCGTTGTAACACCAAAGATTCTGTTGGGATTATACACACCGTGCTTCTTGAAGACTTCTGAAGTTATTGGGATGGTTGAATTTACCTACAAGAACAGGCAAGCGTTCATTAAAACCCGTATAATAACGAAGCTGATGCATGAACTGAACAGGCTTGTACACAGCCCGAAGTATACTTCTAACTTGAAGTCAACTCTAGCCAATTACTTTAATTCCTAAATTAAAAAGCAATTTACAGTCAGGCTGGAATAAAAATAATCCATTTTAAATACCCATTAAGACAATTTTTTTTTTAATTCACATTACAAAGCCTTCTCCCTTATTGAGCTAAGGCTTTTATTCCAGCTAATACACCCGCATGTGTTATAACCACAGTCATACAGATGTTGAAAGATTAAGCACTTTTATATCCAAGTTTCCTCCAACTTAAATACGGCCCAGGAAAAACATCTTAGTAAAACCAGGCTTGTAGTTCTTTTCTGCAAATACCCGGCAGACCTTAAAGATACTTGTCAAAACTAATGGGAACTCAGATTACTCTGGTATTCTCAGTCTGGATTTTGTTTCTCTACATTTTCAAGGTCTCTAGAAAACACTTACCGGGTTAGAAATAATACAGATCATGGCTTCTGGACAGTGCTTTGCACAGGCAGATGTCAAAGTAGCAACAATGCTAGCATTGGTGTTGAACAGGTCATCACGGGTCATACCTGAAACACATCCAGTGCAATATTTGGAGTTATCCAGAGTCTGCTCATTGATGGGCAAGCAACTCAATCAAAAACCAATACTCTGCTCTGGACAAAGATGTATCAACTCCAACTTCTGGTTTAATTTATCAAGAGAAAACTCTCCAGCTGCAGTAATGGAACTGGCTCCAAAGGTAACTCCTCTCGCTAATAAAAGATTTCTGCCCTTTCAGGTAGACCAGCCCCTTTCAGGAGCTGCCAGCCCAGCTGTCCATTGTCAGAACACATCTCATCCAGGCAGCAGGAAGCACACTCTGACCATCCTGATCCACACCAGTATACCAGTGGTGCTTAGAGCGGCCTAACCGCTCCTAAGATGAATTCTCCTCCCTCTCCAAAGTCACCTCCACAGCTACAGTTTGAATGCCAGCTGCTCTGTGCAGAACATGGCTAGCTGCACAACTGCCACCTCCCGCTTCTGTTGCAGCAACTACTTTAACCATGACAAATGAAGAACTGGGAAGAGCTAGGCATTAAAGTCTAGAGTTTTGTTACATTCCCAACACAATACTGGAAAACAGAGTAGAAACAGAGCAGGTCAGAGATACTCCAGGAAGGCTTCACAGCATTCATTCAGAGATGCTCTGAGAAGTTATCAAACAATTAATGCAAACCAAACAGATTGTTGCTATTCTGCTGAGAAATTAAACAGAGAACCAGTTTTTTACTAGAATATTGCTCTGGGCAAGAAACACTAAGGAAGATTCAGGATTACTTGCATGAAAAGTCTTTGCACCTTGACCTTACACAGAACTCCAGAAATCAATTCTCCCCATTTTTCAAGGGACAAGAGGCCAAATGAGTGCCTGATACCACACCACGCTCCAGGTCAGCCTCGTTACCAGACCACTTACATCCCAAGACAACACTAAGAGTGCTGTAAAGCACCAGACACAGCTCTGTACGAATAACAGCACTGCAGAGATACACTTCAATGAAGCCCTGGGCCTTTTTAACAGAGAACATACCTGGTTTTCTAGGGACTCCCGCAGGAATAACTACAACATCACAGCCCTTCAGACATTCTGGCAACTGCTCAGGTCCCAGGAAGCCTGGAAAAAAAGACGTTCAGGCATTATGTTTTTGTCATTTATTAAGTATCTGACACGACAAAGTATAAAATACGGCCAGGAGCACTCAGTTCTTTTTTAATTTAGCCTTCAATTCAGTCTTACACTGAAAAGCAAAGCAACACAATTATGGATGGACCCCACTTGATGTTTTATCCTTGCTTCAAAACTTAGAGTGAAAGTGGTGTGAATCTCACATTCATCTGTTTTGAAAATCCTGAGTTCTTCCCATTACGCGTATTTACTCTCCAAAAACACGAGCTGCGCTCTACAGTCAGTGTCCCCAAAGAACTGCAGACAGGCACATTCTGTTAAAATGTAACCTTTCAGTGATCGTGAAAGAAAATTAAGATAAGCAGATTAAGTTTTTGTTGATTCCATCAGAACTTGACAGCTGTCCCTTCACACAGAACTCATGTAGACACCCAGAGTGTGAAGTGTATTTGTAGTCAAACTTTTAAATTCAACACTCAGGCTTTTTTCCCAGATGATTTTACTAAACATTTCCTGCCAGTTACTATGAACTCCCCTTCAACAGTGCAGCTAAGGACCATTCTCATCCCCATATATATAAATCTAACCAGCTAAACCTTAATTAGTTACACACTGCTTGAGAAAAAGCTACTTAAACTGATATTAGGCTTCAGGATCACGTAAAGATTCCCCTTCAAAAGCACTGCAATGGGCATCTCCAAGTGTCAGAGACCCCTTCAGAACACAAATCACTTCCAGCAGCTCGCAGTACCTTTAACACTTGCTCTTGTCTCGATGTGGCTGAGGTCAGCCGCAACACCTGGAGTGTGGGCGATATCATAGAGGCTGAGCCTGCTCACCAGCGGGCTGTTCTTCAAGAGAAGGGAGAGAGGCTGGCCAATGCCTCCTGAGGCCCCGAGCACCGCTACCTTGGCATTGTTCTGAGGAAAAAAGAAGACAAACACATTGGAGAGATGTTCTGGTAGCTACTACAGTAGCAACCTTGGGGATTTCACCACACTTGCTTTACTTTTAGTTCTACCTCTCAATTTCTTTTTCAAGCACTCTGGAAACTTGACTGTTTAAGCCCACAGCAAGCTATCATCATGACAGCCTCCCAAAGATCCTTGATGTTTATTTGTAGGACAAGTTAGAGGAAAATGTTCTTCTGGGATCTGAAGCTCAAAAGGGAAGCAAGGCTAGGCAAAGAAACCAAAAGGATCATCTCTCTTCAGATGGAAATGCCTGAGACTAATACCTGCTACCCTATGGACCTGGGTCTGATGTAGGGCAAAATCTTGTTTGCAGTTCTTCTAGTTTTCATTGCCAGTATATAAAAAAAAAACAAAACACTTTCCCATCTGGCAAATCAATACATTTAATGGACTCCAATAAATGTAATAACCATTAGATATCTGTGAAGAAAATGTGCATGCCTGATATAAATTCCAAGTAGTACCTGCAGCTGCCTCAAGATTAAGCCCTGACAACATTAAGTGACTACAATTTCCAGCTTTGATCAAGTGTGGCTGAAAAACAAATGAAATGAACTCTTGCTTTGCTGCCCTGGTGAACCAATTTTACTCTAACGTGCTCTTTGGAAGAAAGTTATTTATCTCTAAAATGCCGGTGCTCCTCTTTGGAGAGAAAATGTCACTAGATGAGAGGAAAGCTACTTTAGAAGTCCAGAACAACCTTAAAATGCAACGTGCTGCCAAAGTGGGGAACCAGAGGCTGCTGCAGAGGTGTAACATGGTAATACAATTACCGCTGATAAGGATGTTCTCTATCACACTGGCTTACCAGATAAAGCTATAACAGCTTCACATCCCTGCGTGAACAGCTTAATTATTATGCTATGACAGGAAATAATCTACCCAGGAGCTCTATCAGCCGAAGCTCAGTTCACTTTTCTTGCTACTGCAAGAAATGTAATTTAGCATAAAACTCTCCAAGGGAAAGCAAAGTCTAGCATTAGTCACGGCTGTGCCCCACGTTTATGACTGAGCTGATACCATGAGGTCAAAATCTCATTGCTAGTAAATTTAATTCCTATCAAAACAATTACACAAACCTCTCCTGTAAAGCATATTGTTACAGACACAGTAATCGTTCTGCCCTATGCCACCAGGAAATATTTACTTTAGATGACAGAGGTGGGTCTCTATCCACCAACCATGCAGCAGCAGTCCTCTCCTGGTGTCAACAGTCATGCACGATGGATTTCAGTTAAGGATCACTGTCAAACCCCCAAACCCAGCTTGAATTCTGAATACATTTTGAAAGCAGGGACATATTTCAGTAGGGGAAGGAAGTAGCAAACAAAATTGTATATCATCGATACCATCAGAAAGAGAAGCTCACCTAGAGCTGACTGACTTGACCCCCTGGGCTACACCTGACTGGAGAAAGGCTCCAGGCCCGGAGAACGCTGCTTGACAGCAGTGATGTTCTCCCGGGTGGAGACACACCAGCCCCAGCGCCCCCAGCCCCGAAC
>NW_010127938.1:0-15069 GCF_000699245.1 Pterocles gutturalis | reverse complement strand
GCCGCTGCCTTCCAGCGCTGGTGGCATTTATCCTCCTTCGGGCGTGTGATTATGGGAGCGTTGTTCATCCCGGGCGTGTTAGGGGGTTTTCTAATAGCAGGAGGCTTTTGGTAAAGTTTCCCCACGCTCTCTGGAGCAGAAGCTGTCAAGTGCCTGGTGAGGTGGAGGGTGGGGGGGATTGTGTCAGTATGGGAGCGCTTCCCCTTTTGCACGGTGCTTCTGTGGGTGGGATTTGGGTGTTGAAGGGAAGCCTGCGAGGGAGAAGAGCAGAGCGATGTCACAACATGGTCTTCTCTCTGTAGGTGGGTGATGCCAAGCACAGCCATGAAGAAAAAGGTAAGAACTGGAAGGAGAATTCTTCACGTTGGGTTTTCCTTCCCTGTCTGCATTTGCTGATGTCATTACGTGTTTGCATCTGAACTGTGGTGTGTTCTTTGGCTGTCAGGTGGTTCAGGAGCCTCCTAAGACTCTCAGAGTCAGCAGATGCATCCTTTGCTTAAAGTGCTAGAAATTAAAACCGGGTTTGAGTTCATTTGGTAGCATGAGCAGTGGTGCAGGCTGGCTGCGGAGCCATCCCCATAACTGCTGTGTGAGTGTTTCTGGGATGGGTTGCAAAACCCTCTGCTCACTGCGTGCCTCCCGCAGCACGAAGGAAGAGGATATGCTCTAACCTGCTGCGTTGGCCTGTGGGGAGACTCTTCTGATGTGTTACAGAGTGTGGGGAGCCCATCCTTCACTGAGGGCTCCTGGGAGGGTGAAACACGTGGGGAAGGAGCAGCACTTGTACCGAGAGTGGAGGGGTGGAGGGTGTGTTTTCCAGCAGTAAGCAGATCCAAAGCTGTTAAAGTGTCTGTGTAGAGAATGAACAGCTATCTTTCTGCAGCATGCTAGGATTGGGTTTCCTGCCTGGCGCTGCGTGCTGGTGTCTGACCCCTGTGAAAGGCCTCCGCAGTCTAAAACCTGGGAATTGGGTTCGCCTGTAGGCTGGCGCGGGCTGTGCCTTGGGGCCGTATTGGGTTTCTGCACGCGCTGTTGCTGCAGGTGGTCTGAAATAAGAGATGCTGATGTTCTCTCCGCTCTGCGTGTAGCCTGGGGGAGAAGACAGCGTGGCTTTCTGGGGGTTTGCTCCGGAAAGGCTGGTAGGGTGTGACCTGACCAGCCTGCCTCTCTGAGGAAGAGTCCTTGTTACCAAATCATCGAGGCATGTGGTCGCTGCTTTATGGAAAGGGCGCTCAGCAGCCTGTGAGATGTTGCAGTTGCTCTCAGGAGGGTAACTTGTGCAATTCTGTGATTCCGCTTCTCCTGGGCTGCCCTGAGAGTCCGGCAGCGTTGCCGTGCAGTCACGGGGCGAGGTTGGGAGTCAGGCGAGCACCTTCCCAGCTAGTGTTTGGCACTCGTGCGGGCTGGGCAGGCAGGCGAGGGCTGGTTGCGCTCCCGTTAAACTATCCTTGATGATAGATTTTCAGAGCTGTTGCCAAAGGCTGAATTTGACTTTGTAACTGGAACTTGTTTAACAGCTGTTTTTGTGAGCAGGTCTGTGTTGGCTGTCACTGTTGGGGTTCTTTAATTTTTATTTTTAGATCACAGAGTAGAGTCTTGCCCTGTGACTGTCTCCACTCTTCCCTGTCCCCAAATCATCCCTAGTTTTTGGCTACCAGAGGTGCTGCCTCTCCTTTGGCCTGATGACCTGCACACAGGACTCTGGAGTCGAGCGTCTGTCCTACACGGTGCGCTGGAACTGGGCTGTTCCATCTGCTTTTAGCTTTTTGCTGCTCTTCTGATGCTGGAAACTGGAAATATAACTTGTATTTCACTTCTGTCAGGGAGGAGAAAACATGGGAATGAAAAGAGCATGATCAGGAGAGAAGTAACGGGTGGAGAATACCAGTGCTGGGTGGGCAGGGGGTTGTTTCCAGCCTGGTCTTAAAGGCTTGCGATCAAGCTTTTCTTTTGTCTTGGCAAAGCCCTTTGATGTTTTTGATGACAGCAAGCCTTCACCTGCGGTGCCGGTGTGTTTGGAAAGTGTGCAGGTGCAAAGGGCTGGGGGAGGCTGCGGCAGCTTCAGGAGCAGCTCCCACTCCTCCCCGAGCGCTGGTTCTGAGCTCCAGGAGTCCTCTGACAGTGTGTGTTGGGAAAAGGGGGTTTGGTGGCAGCGGCTGCGGGCTGGCTGCACTCCCTTCTGGGTGGTGGGACAGAGCGCGGTGCCTGGGAAGGCAGAGATTCCTCAGGGGGTGGGGGGCATAGTTCAAGAATGCAAAAAAAATGATGGGAAGGTTTTCAGGCTGAGCATGATTTAGTGAGTGTGGATAGCAAGGAGGGAAGGATGTCTGCTTCTTGATTTCCTTCTTCTTTGCTGCTCTTTTGATGCAGTCACAGCTGGAGTGTGGTGGTCCTGTGTTGTGTCCGGTGGCTTCAGCAGTAAGATGTTAACCCTGGGAGCCATGGAGGACTTGGTGCTCTGTGGTAGCCAATTCTTTCTTTTTTTTCTCCTCCCAGGTGCTGCTGATGGGTAAAAGTGGGTCTGGGAAGACCAGCATGAGGTCCATTATCTTTGCGAACTACATCGCCAGGGACACGCGGCGCCTGGGTGCCACAAGTAAGACTTCTCCTGTTTGAACTGCAAATTCTTAGGGCTAAAACCCCCTTCATTAACGGGGCGAGGCCGTTCCCTCCAGCAATCCCGGCCTCTCCTCTGCTCTGGAGCAGGTGGGTGTCTGCTGATCCTCCCAGCTGCCACGCCTTGCAGGGAACTTCCCTCCTGAGTTCAGCTGAGGGCAGGTAGGAAGCTGGAGTGAAAGGGAAAGCAGCACTGCTTTCGGTTTTGCTGCTTGATTGTTGAACTTTTATCCTTAACTCTTTATTTTTTCGATCAGGAAGCAGCCTTTGCTGCTGCTACACCTATTGGAGGAGTGTTCCGAGCCTCCTCATGGTCCTCCTTGCTGGTGAAGCTTTCCTGTTGTTAGCCAGCTGATATCTAGTGCAGATGGAGGTGCAGTGATCTTGCTGTGCACCTGTGCATTTGGCAGGAGGCTTAATTTTTTTTTTGCGCTAGGCTTAATTAGCGTATTCTACTTCTTTTTATTTTTTTTTTCCCCCTCTAAAGCCACTGATCTGAAAGAGCAGTGATTCCTCTGAAACGGGGTGTGAATTGTCAGGATCTGACACTCCTGGGAAATGCCTGTGAGGACTAATGTCAGGGATTGGCGTATGTTTCCTCTTTGCTGTACATTTGGCCTGTTCCTAAAGTTTACATTCTTTGTGTTAGTGATTTATTTTTAAGACTTGCTCAAATCCTTGCAGAGTGTGTTGGGAGTAATGCCATTCTTAAAATATCACCAAGATCAGAGAATGTGGTGTTAGAGGAGAGCCACCTGCTGTGCTTCCGGGGAGAACAGTGTCCTGGGTGGAGGGTAGGGAGGTTTGAATTACTCTGGGAACTCTCTTTTCCTGTAGTGCCTTCAGCTGCTCATTTATGTACAGCGGTATTGTTCTGAGGGGATTTTACAACCTGCGGGCTGTGTTGCGAAGAACGGCATTTTCCGCTGCCCGAGGAGGTAGCTCTGATGGGGGTGTGTGGTACAGTCGGTAAACTCCTCTTGTCTCTTTCCAGTTGATGTGGAGCACTCCCATGTTAGATTTCTAGGAAACCTGGTATTGAACCTCTGGGACTGCGGAGGGTAGGTACTGTTTATTCTTTTGCTTTTGAAACCGTTGGGGGTTAGCTCTGGGGAGTGAGGCTGGGGATGTAACAAAACAGAGGTCCTGCTGCCCCGGAGGGATGAGTACACCGCTTGTGAATGAAGAGAACAGAGCAAGCTTTACCCATGCACTGCAAAACTGGTTTTTGGATGCCACATCTTAGGCTGGTGGGTGGAAGACGTTGGCGTGATTATCCCTACATAAAAGGAGCAGTGTGTAGGTCCACCCTTCCCTTGCTGTCTGCTTTCTCCTGCTGGCAGAAAGCCTGAGCCCTTTGCCTGGACTTTCTCCTGAGGTGGCGAGAGGTGATGCTGGTTTCAGAATCGCTCATCACCAGCTTGATCCCAGTGGGGTCCGTGCTGAGGAGCAATGCTGAAGGCTGACAGTGATCCTGTGCCTCCTGGAAGCAGCTTTTTGAAGAACACTCTTCCCATTCAGAGAGCCTCAGCAGCGCTGTCCATTGGCTTCATTGGCTCTCATGTCCTCATGCATGTTCAGCAAGAGTTAAAGGAGATTTAAATCCCGTAATAAGAGGCTACACTTAGAGTTTTGATTATATTTTAGCTTCTGCTGCTGTGGCTTTTTAAGGTACAACTCTTCAAAGCCAGTGTGGATCCGGAAGCCCTGTTTGCACAGGACACTAAGCAGCCAGCTGTGACTTGGGGGCTTTCTGTGAGGCTGGTGAGCAGATGCTCTTCAGGAGTGTCCAGCTTCGCTTGGTTGGAAATGCTCAGGGAGCCCCATGATGTGGGGAATAAAGCCACCCTTGGGGCTCTTGTCTGGACCACTGTGATGGGGACTCTAGCTCAGAGTTCAAACCTTGTCTTTCTAGCAGGAGGTATTGTGCACGTAGCAGCTCTCCTGACAGCGCTAAGCAAGACCTGGTTGTTCTAATGGGAGCCTCCTTGTTTTGTTGCTCTGTTCCTTCTCAGACAGGACACCTTCATGGAGAACTACTTCACCAGTCAGCGGGACAACATCTTCCGCAACGTAGAAGTCCTCATCTATGTCTTTGATGTAGAGAGCCGTGAACTAGAGAAGGACATGCACTACTATCAGTCATGCTTGGAGGCAATTCTTCAGAACTCTCCTGATGCAAAAATCTTTTGTCTAGTGCACAAGATGGACTTGGTGCAGGAGGATCAGCGAGATTTGGTGAGAACCTGGTAGTTGCCATAGAAATGCTTTCACAGAGAGCATCTTTTGGCTGTGCTGATGCATTGTGATTTCATACTTCAAACACAGCCCCATCAGCACTCATCCTAGAAGGGTTTCTCAGATGTTAAGAATTGTCAAAACCCTCTAAGCTTTTTCTGCCTTTTCTAAATTGTATGTCATCACCATCTCTTGCATATAATCTAGTGGAGAACAGACCCAATGGTTTTTAGTTATAACTACTCTAAGCCTTTTCTTTTGTAGCACTGATTCTAGTCCTTTCACCAGCCCTTGGCTGCAGAAGGGAGGTAGAACGTTTGGATGGCTTTGTGGTGGTGACAGTTGGTTTCTCTTTAGCTGTTGCTTTCAGTTCAGCATAGGCTCTGCTCTAAAGCATAACCAAAAAAGTTAAAACTTTCCCAGTTGACTAGAAGGTGGTTTCTATGGGTGGGTTCTGCTGTCTGCTGGTCTGGCTGGCCTGCCCAGAGACCACCTCTCCTCTGCCCCAAAAGGCCTTCTGCAAAGGCTGGGGATCAACCTTTCAGGGGTGTTTGGTGGGTTTGGTTCTTTTCAAAGCTTTTGAAAGGTTGCAGGGAGCTTGGAAGATGTTGAGTTCCTACCAACTTGCTTTTTCAGCTTGGACTGAACAGCAGCCAACTCCTGATACCAAAAGGAAAATCAGCTTTGTGGGTTAGACAGGACAATCCCTGGCTGCTTGGCCACTCCCTGGCTTGCAGCAAGTTTGGGGGCCCCTTTAGGCTGTTGGCTTTTGACTGAACTAAGAAGTCTCATTAAAGTTTTTTCTGATTCCTGGTGAGCGTGTGCCTGGGCAGCTGCAGAGGAGGCCGTGTGAGGTCCTGTGGATGAAAGCACAGCCTGACCTCCCTGCACAGACAGCCTTCTGCCGTGTATAGGCTGCCTTCGGATCACTCTTCCTGCCTGAGAGTCGTGATCCTCCTCTTCCAGTTTGTTTTGCTTTCCAGCTCCGTGCAGAATGAGCTCAAAGAGCTTGTTCATAGGGTTGATTCGAGGAGCTTTTCCTCGCTTGCGTCTGCCTTCCCTCCAGCTGAAGGATGCATCTAAAATCTTGGGCCAAATTGCTGCTTCTGTAAATCTTACTGAAACCTTTGTTATCCCGGGACCCAAACGGTAAGTGTTGGCCTATGCAGCATTCCATGGGGGTCAGTTAATGTTCTGTCATGTTTCTAAGAACAGTAAGCTGAGGTGAAGGTGGTCATCATGTCTTCCTGGGCAGAGGCACGTCGCTGGCTGTCTTGCAGCTTTTTTAGCAGTTCTGTAGGAGCCTGGCACAAGGCTGGCTGCTCTCTGCTGTTCCCCCTGCCCCCTTTTTTTGTAACCGTAACTGCGAAGGGCAGAGTATGATGTGAGAAGAGGAGCCTCAGAGCTGCTCGCACTGATGAACCTCGAGTGCTTTTCTTCCTGTCCTGTTCTTGGGGACGGAGCTTTTTGCCTGTGACCAGGGACTTGTCAAAATTTAGATCCTCAAAGACCCTCATGCGTGTCCACTTCTATTCCCACTGCACAGCATCCCTGGTTATTTCAGCTTGGAGTCCCAATCAGAACCATTGTGAGACGGCCGTGATCTGCTTGTCCCTGCTGCTCCAGGGGAAGGGGTTGCTGCCTGCCTGGCCTGGCCAGTGTGCTCTGCTGTTGTCTTTTCTCCAGTGCTGTTGGTACTCGAGATTTGTTTGAAGTGCCTGCCGTAAATGCAATACGGCAAACCACACCAAAGGGAGGAGTGTTTCAACTCAACTGCTAATCTTTTTTTATTTCCCAGATTTTTAAAGAGCGCGAGGAAGACTTGAAGCGCCTTTCCCGTCCCTTGGAATGTGTTTGTTTTAGAACTTCCATCTGGGATGAAACACTTTACAAGGTTTGTACAGCTTCCTCGCTGGTAGTCTCCACTGTAGTAGAAACACCTAGACACGGAGGTGGGAGAAACTTCTCAGTCTTGCCCAGGCTATCAACACCCAGAACTGCAAATAATCAGTGTTTGAGCATGTTGCATAACAAGAAGCTGAGGCAGAGAAGTGCTAATGCAGCCCTGATGTCGTGTCTTTCTTTGACAGGCTTGGTCCAGTATAGTCTATCAGCTGATCCCCAATGTCCAGCAGCTGGAAATGAACCTGCGGAACTTTGCTCAGATCATCGAGGCAGATGAAGTGCTTCTGTTTGAGAGAGCCACGTTCCTGGTGAATACAGCAGTTCTGCCCTTCGGGTTCCTCTGCCCAGCCTAGGACGGAGTTCCCTGGATGGAAAGCGCTGTTGTGGCAGTAGCCCAAAGAGAGGTGCCAGCGCCAGGTGTCAGAACGCATTGATCCAGGGCTTGTGATACTGAAAGTAGCTGACGTGACTCCATGGCTCACGGGACCTTCCCAAAATTTCCACTTCTAGCAGTTGAGCTGAGGGCTTGGTCGGTATTTCCCTCTTCCAAGCTATGAGAGGGTTTCATATCCCCATTCTGTTCTCAGCCGTGGGACTTTCTTGAGAATTCCTTTCTGCACAGGGCAAGAACCTTTAGCTTGAAATGTATTTTCAGTTCCTCCTGGCCTGGCATTTTAACTGGGCTTGATTTCTTTTTTTTTTTTTTTTTGTCTGATGCTGTACAAACCCAGGATAGAGGATCACAAGCGGTTGGATGGCAATGGCTCTCAAAGTTACCGGCTGCACGGTAACTGCTTCCAGTCCGTTGTCTCTGCAAAGTGAAATGTGTTGGTTAAAACCACCGTTGCTGCTGGTCCAGCCATACTCTCGGTTTGGTCTCTCCAAACTTTGCACCCAAACTCTTGCGAACCTGAAGGAGTAGTTGATTTTTTTCTTTTGAGTGCTTTCCTTGATAGCCAAATGTCTGATTTTTGAAGTGACAGAGGAAATGTAGAAAAGGAGCCATTACTTTTCTCACTTCTTAAAGTATCAGAAGTAAACACCTGCTGTTTCTGGCAAGTTCTGCTTTTTGACCTTTTGTAGATAGTAAATAGTTCCACCTTGGTGGTGTGGAACAGTACTTTCATTAGAAGTAATTTTTTTACTGATAAAGAATAATCTTTGCTACAAAAACTTCATGCTTATTTTCAGTGTAATGGTGACATCTTAAAAGACTCTTCTCACGTTTTTCATATATGTAAACTTCGCCGAGGACTCTTTCCTCCTGAAGTTAAATCTTACTCTGAAATTGTGTTCAAGTCACAGTAACAGAAAAACCTATCTGGAAAGTGGAGGAAGGAACTTGCCTACAATGAAGGCTTTGGTATGAATGTAATCCTTGAATCTGGTTAAACCTGTAGAAGTATGAATAATTGGGCAGGTTTAAAAAGTACAAAGTACATAGCGATTTTTTTTTTTGAGGTGCTCAAGGAGAAAAAAAAAGCCCCCAAAAACCTAGTTCTCGCAATCCTGTTGAACGTGACTCTCTAGGTAGAAAAGAGTTTAACGTCCTTGCACAAGGGCATCTGACACTTCCCGTAGCAGTTGGTCTCATGATTCTTAAGAGCTTAAAGCACACAGCATAAGGTTTTTAAAATACTCCTTTTTGGTTTGCTGTGGGAACAAAGATGATGTAACTTTGGTTGTGTGCTGTTCCGCTTCTGCAGGAAATGCTGTTCTCAGCCCGGTAGCTCGTTTGTCTGGAGAGTAAAGGTCTGTAGCCACCGGGCTTGTGAAGATGGTCAGGGAGAGACAGCTGTGGATCGCCCTGCAAGGGTTCCTAAAAACTTCTGAATCTTTGCAGCCAGGCACTAGGGTCTGCGTGTTGTTGCTGGATTGTTCTGTGGGAGGAAGAGGAGAGGAGCCGATGTGAGTGCAGGCAGCTCAGCACAGTCTTGGTCTGACTCACTTAACTGGTGGAGAAAGAACTCCCTGGGAAGCCAGCTTCTCTTGGGGAGGAAGGGCTTGCTTTGGCTGGGAGAGCAGCGCTGTGCATCCTGCGTGTTGCAGAATGGGAAATCTCTCAGGTGCCGTCCTTCAGAATCTGCAGAGAGATAGACTAGGGAAGGAAAACCTATCCTAGCGCTTGTCAGGTGTCTGTTTCCCCTGCCTGAGGTGTTGCATTTTTTTTCCTCTCCTTGCACTTTCTTTTTCTTTGAATCGAGATATAAATTGCTGCCAAGTTGGAGTATTCAGACCTCAAGCAGACAATAGTGTCTCTGGCATATCTTGTGTACTTGTGAGAGGCTACCTGGTGATGGCATTAGAGTCTTGTTTTACCGTGAAAGCGCCACAAGTATTGTTGCAAATAGTTTCCAGGATTCAATCAGCAAGAGGCAAAGGGAATCCCTGTCCTGGTCACCACCCGTTTGCTGTCAAGCCTGAGAAGCCTGTGCTGAATAAATTACTAACGCTGCCCTCTCTCTCTTTCTGCCTTCCAGGTCATTTCTCACTATCAATGCAAAGAACAGCGGGATGTCCACAGATTTGAGAAAATCAGCAACATTATTAAACAATTCAAGCTAAGTTGCAGGTGAGCAGCTGTAATCATTAGGTGGGGAAGATACCTCAGCAGGTATTTCAGCTTCATCCAGAAGCACGAAGGCTCTCTCCAAATTAAAACTCGTTCTGTGACTCCTCAGCAGGCTGAGATGCCGCAGTTCAATTGCACCATGCTTAAACACAGCTGAGTTAATTGTTATCCTTGCTAACTTCCTCCTCTGCTGATGGGTGACAGAGGTTTGTTCTGAAACAACCATTTTCTTCCAGGCTTCATTCTCCTGGGCAAGGTAGGGAAGTCCCAGGACTGAGCTGATAAATTAGTGATAGTCAGCGGTGCTGCGGAAAGTCAGGTGGGGAGCTTTGCTTCGGCCCCTGGACTGCCGCAGTGCTGCTTCGGGAGGAAGAGGCTTGCAAGTGCTGGTTACCAGTATTTGGAATGGAAAAGTAGAAAGCTTGCAGGGGAGTAGCTTGGCTTTTGAGCAGCCTCCAGGTTCCGCAGTCTGTTGGTAACATCTCTGCCTGTTAGGAGCCTGGAGAAGATGGAGACATGGCTGCTTGGGGTACAGAGCTGTCTGCAGATATTACAGTTTTCTGGTTATTTCTGGTGGTTATCCACAGGGTGTTAAACTGTCCCCAGTGACTGAGCTGCTCCGTCTGTGGGGAAACCGACACGAACTGCTTGGGCATAGCAGACCCCCACAGTCACTGGGGTTGTGTATCTCGAGTTTCCTTCACCATTCCGTGCGCAAATCATTTTATATTCTCATTTAGCCTAAAGCTAAAGAGTTTTTTCTTTAAAAAAAAAAAAACAACCAAAACCAAACCCAACCAGACTTGTAGTTCCCTCTGCTGTCACTTGCCAAGTGGGGACTCCAACAGTTTTTTGTTACTAACAACTCAAATAATGGGAAGGTGGCTGTGTGCTTGCAGAAGCTGTTTGAGCAATGTTGCAGTAATAGTTAATTTACTCCTTTTCTTTCTTTCTTTTTTTTCTTCCCCTCTTAGTAAGCTGGCAGCTTCTTTCCAGAGCATGGAGGTCAGGAACTCTAACTTTGCTGCTTTCATTGACATCTTTACATCAAACACATACGTGATGGTGGTCATGTCAGACCCTTCAATACGTAAGTTGAAGCGAAGATAAGCCGCTGGCTTGTTTTTGTTTGCGGGGACAAAAAGCTGAATGAGTCTGGTTTAAACTGGAAAATCTCCTCTTGGAAAATGCCAACACACCAGGCAGAGCAGTAAAACTGATTGTAATTAACAGAGAGGGGTGGACTGTCCCGCTGGCTTGCCCTGTCTGAGCAGAGGCTGGGGGAAGGGGCTTAGAAAGCGACTTCCCTCACGGAAGGCGACCGGGTGCCTTTGGCAGCTGAGCGATTTGTTGCTGTCGAGTGGAGGATCGTTTTGCTCTGACAGATGTGCCCTGATTTAGCAGGTCATGTCTAATCGCCTATTTTGGGCTGTTCTGCTCTGGCAGCCCCGGTGATTTTTTGGAGAGGAAGCAGGGATAGATCAGATTGGAGTTTTTTTGCTCTTGCTGCCTGAACAGCCTTGGTGGGCGAGGACTCTAATTATAGTAGCATCTATTTATCTTAACAAAGAAGCTGCAGCCAGGAGTGCCAGCCCTCACAGGCGCAGGGTGGCTGTTTAACTGTTTACACAACTGCAGCTCAAACTGCTCCTGGTAGGATTTCAGGTGCTTACGAGACACTGTCCAGGGCAACCGTGTGGCTTCCAGCGTTGATCCTTCCCGTGCTCCTCTTTTCGGATGGTTGACTGAAGTACCAGCTGTGATATTACTGGGCTTGAGGAGCAGCTAATGAGCAGCTGTGGTGACTTGTGCAGCAACCCTTGGGAGCAAACTGCTTGACCATGCTTCACTTTGACTCTCCCTCAGTGTTGCACCGGGGTCAGCAAGCAGCCCAGACCTTCCAGTGTTAAATTTTGCCCAGCCAGGGAGCAGCGGGGTTGAAATAAGAGCTTGCTGTCCGGGACGTTGCTTTTAGGCAGCACTTAACTTCTGAGGAGTTGGTTACTCTCATCCTTTTCAAACTTTTTTTTTTATCTCCCTTGTCCATTTTCCATCCTAGCTTCTGCGGCTACGCTGATCAACATCCGCAATGCCAGAAAACACTTTGAGAAGCTGGAGAGGGTGGATGGACCAAAGCACAGCCTGCTCATGCGCTGAATGTTGGCCAAGGCACATGGTCTTTGGGGGGAGAAAAAATGAATTGGAACTACTTATTTTTAGGAGAATCTAACAATGTCGGTGTCTTTGTTGGGCTTTGAAATGAGTGTGCTGCTTTATTTTTTCTCCTTTTAACGTTGGACACTAGTCACTCGGAGGATGTCTGGATACGCTGTGGACCTTCAAAAGAGACTTCCCTGGTGTACGTGGTGTTGGGAAGAAGTAAGGACAGGTGATGGGCACGTGGTCTCGTACTCTGGTTGTCACTGCGGCACGTGGCAGAGCCATTTCGGATGTTTTGCTCCTGAGTGATCATATAAGTCACAGGAATGGAATATTTACTGTTTTATTGGTTGGTCGCTAGAATATGTTTATAAATTTCTCCTTGTCTTCAGTCATGAAAATAAATTTTTGCTACCAGGGATTTCAGACCCTAGAGCTTTGGAAAGTGGATTTTCTTTCTTCTAGAACCTAGAGCAGCTTCGGCAAGCAGATGTGTAACGGCTGCTTTTCTCCTTCCATGTTATTGGGGGCTGTAGACTGAAGGCCACTCCAGAGTTTTATTTAAGGTGATTTTTTTTTTTTTTTTCCCCGCTGCTGAAGCAAAATTCCCTCAGCAGGTGAAGCAGTCGGGCTGGCATTGGCCTCTTTACCCTTGCCAAAGCGATGGAAGGATCTCAGTAAATAAAAAGGGGCCAAAGATCCTGATTGACCAAGCGGAGAGATAGTCCTGGCGTGCCCGGTCGGTGTCCTGGTGAGCCCGGAGAGGCTGGTGTGGGCACGGAGGAGCCGTCGAACATGTCGTGGGTGGTGTGTGCATGAGCTATAGCAGCTGTGTTGGCAACGAGCCGGTTGGACAGTGTTTGGCACTGATGTTATTGACGTTACTGTCTATTTTTTAATGATTTTTTTTGTGTGTGCATTTCCATTAAACATAGGAATGACAAAAGCGCTGTGAGTTAGGGGCATCTCTGGCTCGCTGGGTGGGAGCGGATGCTGGTCAGCATCTCTTTTCCCTTTTTTCTCTCTTGCTGCATCAAATGACTCTCTAAAAAAGGGTGTGGTGAGTCCGAGCCTGGCTCTCTGCTTTGTGTTCTCAAAATCCTCCTTTCCCCCTGTATCCCTGCCCACGCGCACGGCGGAGGGTGGGGGCACATGTCGCCTGGAGAGCTGCGTTCAGGCTCCGCACAAAATCTTCCATCGGTGTGAAACACCCGCGTCTTGCACCGCCTACTCAGCAGATACTCAGCGGCTGCATCGGTGCCCAGGCAGGCTGGGTGTTCTCAATGAGAATCATCAAGTCAGCATCGCCGTGGGAGAGGATCTCGCCGAGATTCCTGCTCACCATTCAGGTGCCTGAGGTTCTGGAGAAGTTGTGAATGGGCTGGAGGTGCAGCGGGGGATTTCTGGTTGTCCTCGGTGCTTGCAGGGGTGGAACACGGAGCCTGTCCTGGAGTGGGAACAGCAGATCTCGCCCGTGGTTGCTGTTGTCTGACATCGGGCTGGAGCAAGACGAAACATGACGACAGTTTTCTCTTGTGGATGCTGCCCCACCGCTTGGACAAGGTCAGTCCCTGCTTTTGCTCCACTCGGTGGAAAAACTTCACTGCTTTCTGCACCCAAACCCTCGGCGCTGTTCAGCGCAGCAAGAGGATGAGTCGCAGCAAGAGGATGAGTCGCTGCTGATGTGTTTGTGGTGGGAACCTTGGGAACATCACCTCTGAGGGATTTCACCAGCAAAGGCTCCGCTTGCAGGAGATGAGCAGCTGTCACAGCTTCGGGAGAGCAGAGGATGGCTCACGGCCGCGATTCCAGCGCGGGTTGAAGCACCTTCTGCTCCGGGAATGCTTTCCTAGCAGGCAGCTGACGAGGAGAAGACAGTAGGAAATGCTGCTGGTCTCCATGGTTACGGGGAGTTGCTGTTGGGTTTCCTTAGGGGCTGAACTGTTCGGCATGTGAAGGGGGATAATGCTAAGGGGGGAGATGTGGGGTGGGAAGCAGGAGACAAATGGCTTGAAGGAAGAGGGGAGCCACACCCTGCGTGCAGGTACCTGGCTGGCTGAAGCCTCTCTGGGGCCAGCGGTACAGTGACGGTAGCTAAAGCTCTGCTGTCACTGCAGATCTTTTTTCCTGAAGTACATTTATTGTGGGAGCTCTTTGGAAATCAACACTTTCCTGTTGCGCTTGGGCAGGGATGCTGCTGGCGCTGCTCTGTGCGCACACTTGTCCAGGGACCGCCCGCGGTGTGGAACAGATAGGCGGGTGGCTTTATTTCGAGACGATCAGCTTACCTGTTTCCACAGCACAAGGTTGGGTTTTGTTTCTCTCTCTCTCCCAAAAGCAAACCATCGGGCAGATGTTGCTCTTACAAATATCCTCGTGCCCCGGCCTGGCACTGAGGTTGCAGAGCTCCATCACTGTTCTTCAGGATTCGACCTTGGAACTTGCAGAACCTCTGTGCCTCCCGTCATCGAGGTGCCCCGTCCCTGGAGGGGTTCAAGGCCAGGCTGGAGGAGGCTTTGGGCAACCTGGGCTGGTGGGGGGTGTCCCCGCCCATGGCAGGGGGGGGCACTGGGGGGGCTCCAAGGTCCCTTCCAACCCAAACCACCCTGTGATCCTGTGAGACACTCCGGTGTCTCCAGACCCACTTTTCTTCTAGTAGGGACCCCCAAACCGGACACAGGGTCCAGCTGCGCTCCCCAAAGTGCTGGAGGGAGAGGACTGGTCACCAGTGGCCCGTGGGGACTTCCTGATGCTCACTGCAACCCTTTGCATCCACGAGTTCCTTCGGTTTTGTGCCTCCCCACCCGTTCTTCCATGGAGATGATGTTTGGGGTTGCTCGAGTGTCCAGCACAGCAAGAACATGGGGGTGTGTGCTTGGCCGGGCTGGAAGGGGTAGAGCTGAGGGATGGACCTGAGCCCCCCAGGTGTTTGGTCCATGTGCTTGGACATCACGATGCCAACGGTGGTGGGTCCGGCTCAGCAGGGAGGTGGTGGCGCCTTGCCACGATCCGGGGGGTTTTACCTTGTGTGGAATGGAGGATCTCATCTGTGGTTAAGCCTGAAAGCAGCAGCACGGACCCGCTTCTGGGGCGCTTGGATTGTTCATCTGCTCCCAGCATGGGCAAGAACCCCGTGCCCCACTGCCGCAGCCAAGGAGCTGTTTCTGGCTGGTGTAAAAGACTGGAGGGCTGCTGGGGGCCATCAGCGCATCCATCGCACCTTCTTGCTTGATTTTTTGCTTTTCCTTTGGGTCCAACGCTCTCCCTCTCTGCTGGAGGATGAGCCAGCGCCCCGCATGGTGCGGGTGCAGCAGAAGCACAAATTCGTTTCGCTGCTTTTTGATTCAGCTCCGCAGGAGGCCAAGGAAAGGGCTTGACTCAATAAATGTGCACATTTTCTAAGGGAATGAGCGTTTTTATTGCAAAGAAGGGGTAGGACCAGTCCCCTTCCTCGTTGAGCTGCAGCAGCTGGGCAAGAGCGGGGTGTCACCGGGGGTCCCCGTCCTCCCATCCCGGTGCAGCAGCTCTGGGGTGGCCCTGGGCAGCTGCAGCTTCTCCTTGTTGGCCAAGGTCAGCGC